>NC_053161.1:80499417-80799417 GCF_016835505.1 Polypterus senegalus
AGAAATAAGAATGTTGAGATGGATGTGTGGAGTTAAAAAAATGACAGAATAAGAGAATAAGAACAAGTACAACAGAAATAGAGATATATCTAAGTACTGGAAAGTAGGTTGAAGTAGTATGGACATGGGATGAAGAGAAATAATGAATATGTGGGCAAATTAACAATGGGATTGAAGATACAGGAGAAAAGAAAGTGAGGGAGGCCATAAGAGAGGTGGATAGAAAAAGTAGAAGATCTGAAGGAAAAGGGCTTGACTGTTCAGGAGGTACAGGACTGAACTGTATGCAGAAGGTTGATCAAGCATACCAACCCCAGATAAAAGTGGGAAAAGATAAAGCGGAAGTAAAAGAAGAAGGAGACGTAGAAGAAGTGGCAAATGGTGTGCTTCTAATAAAATATATACAAGGTTGACGTCCGAGATTCAATCCCTGCAAGGGGAAGCAAAGGTGCATACATCTGATGAACCCCAAATATGGTGAAACACGTGTCATGTACTCTTTGTATTATTTGGCAAGTAATACATAGCATGCCTATGATTTGCTTCTTGCAACTGAGAAGATGTGGCAGGTGTCTGCCGGCTGGCTGACTAACCATACGCGTTACTTGGTATGTAGCCACCCAAATATCAGATTATGATCAGACCTAGGCATACAGTTAGGTCCACAAATATTTGGACAGAGACAACGTTTTTCTAATTTTGGTTCTGTACATTACTATAATGAATTTTAAATGAAACAACTCAGATGCAGTTGAAAATATCCATCCATTATCTAACCCGCTATATCCTAACTGTCTGCTGGAGCCACTCCCAGCCAACACAGGGTGCAAACCCCAGGCAGGGCGCCAGCCCTCCGCAGGGTTTGCGCACACACACCAAGGACAATTTAGGATCGCAAATGCACCTAACCAGCATGTCTTTGGACTGTGGGAGGAAACCCACGCAGACACGGTGAGAACATGCAAACTCCACACAGGGAGGACCCGGAAAAAGAACCCGGGTCTCCTAACTGTGAGGCAGCAGCACTACCCACTGCGCCACCCTTGTGAAAATATGAATTGCAAAATATAAATTCAATGTAAATGATATTGTCACAGGAGGTGAAAAGGACAAGGCTGCACAGCTTTCACCATTTGCACCATCTAAATGAATAACTAAAGTAAGAAAACATTGCTGTATAATTGGAAATGCAAAAATGCCATGTCAGCTATGGTGTTTTAACACATAGTATATTCATAGACTACAATGCTCATCTAGACTCTGTTTACTGTTTTGGTATGTAGTGATGGAAAATGACAGAAAGATATTGTAGCAGACAAAAGCACTTCTCAAACGCATGGAGCCAAGAAGCTGTCTCTTCTGCTGCAGTGCTCATTAAAATATACAAATTAATCATTAAGCTTCAGTTACCTTATTCTACTGAGCTCCTGAACTGATACAAGCAATTTTAGCTTTTTATTTTCTCTCAATGTCATACTTTTTGTTCAGTTTTTTTTTTTTTGCTCTCTCCCTATCCCCCCGTGGTTTAGAGTGCACAGACAGGAGGAACTGAAGAAGCACTTTGTGCATAGTTTTTGCAGTGGTGGATTTTGCTGTGTTTCACTAAAAACTTTTTAACAACTTGTTCCCAGATGTGCATTCTCATTTGAGAATCACGTCTAGCCCCACAAGTATAGCAATTCAGACAGCTAGGATATTAAGTAAGTACCAGCTGTTATTGATTTGATTTTGCTTTCACTTTAAAAATGTAAAATATTTTTATGTAAAGGAAATTGAACATAATTATACTTAAGAAAATAAATAATCACATTGATAGCAATCTTTTAAGTAGGGTGGTAGATTTCTGATGAAAATCACATGGTTTCATCTGAAACAGAAGAGGATTCTGACACTCCAGTTGCTTGATTTAAGCGGAATTATTTTTAGCTTTTGGACAAACTTTATATTCAGTAATTTATGTAAATGTATTAAACTGCAAAGAATAGCCTAGTTCAGTTTGTACGTGTTTACATAATGTACATATATAATCTATACTCAGCAAAAAAAGAAATGTCCCTTTTTCAGGACTGTGTATTTCAACAATAATGTTTTAAAAATCCAAATAACTTTACAGATCTTCATTGTAAAGGGTTTAAACAATGTTTTCCATGCATGTTCAATTAACCATAATCAATTAATTAACATGCACCTGTGGAATGGTCGTTAAGACCTTAACAGCTTACAGAAAGTAGGCATTTAAGGTCACAGTTCTAAAAACGCAGGACACTAAAGAGACTTGTCTACCGACTGTGAAAAACACCCAAAGAAAGATGCCCAGGGTCCCTGCTCATCTGCGTGAACGTGCATTAGGCATGCTGCAGGGAGGCATGAGGACTGCTGATGTGGCTAGGGCAATAAATTGCCATGTCCACACTGTGAGACGCCTAAGACAGCGCTACAGGGAGACAGGAAGGACAGCTGATCATCCTCGCAGTGGAAGACGACGTGTAACAACACCTGCACAGGATCGGTACATCCGAATATCACACCTGCGTGACAGGTACAGGATGGCCACAACAACTGCCCGAGTCACACCAGGAACACACAATCCCTCCATCAGTGCTCAGACTGTCCGCAATCGGCTGAGAGAGGCTGGACTGAGGGCTTGTAGGCCTGTTGTAAGGCAGGTCCTTACCAGACATCACCAGCAACAATGCCGCCTATGGGCACAAACCCACCTTCGCTGGACCAGACAGGAGTGGCAAAAAGTGCTCTTCACTGATGAGCCACGGTTTTGTCTCACCAGGGGTGATGGACGGATTTGTGTTTATCGTCGAAGGAATTGAGCACGTCTGGGACCTGTTGGATCGCAGGGTGAGGGGCTAGGGCCATTCCCCCCAGAAATGTCCAGGAACTTGCAGGTGCCTTGGTGGAAGAGTGGGGTAACATCTCACAGCAAGAACTGACAAATCTGGTCCAGTCCATGAGGAGGAGATGCACTGCAGTACTTCAAGCAGCTGGTGGCCACACCAGATACTGACTGGTACTTTTGATTGAGCCTCCCTTCATTCAGGGACACATTGTGAAACATTTTTAGTTTATGTCTTATGGTGTTGACTCTTTTAGTGTTCATACAAATATTTACACATTTAGTTTACTGAAAGTAAAAACAGTTGAAAGTCAGAGGACGTTTCTTTTTTTGCTGAGTATAGTTTAATACATTCTTTAGCACAGACATATTGCGTTTCTATTAATTGCTTTTTGCCTTTTCTTTGAATAACTTTAATGCATGACTTGTAGAGGAGACTGGAAATTTGAATCTGCAAAATTCATCTAAAGTTTTTCAGATTTCAAACATTTTGTTAGATACAATTCTTCAATTAATATAATAATGCTTTCAATGCTATTTAAGTTCTTTAGAGAGGTACAAGGGTATAGTTTTGTTTTTGTTTCTGCTTATCATAGAGCTAATCACAGGATGATGATCGAATGTATCTGTGAAGCATCTGACACATGTAAACCCGGCTCAAAATTTAAAACATTAATGCCTGCAAAACATTCTGTCTGTAAGATCAAATTCAGCCCCCACAGTCCTGCAACTGGACAATGCCTGTTGACATGACCATAGCAGAGTGTGAAACTACTATGTAGTGAATCTCTGCATTGCTGGACCAGGATATGGTGATAGCCACGGTGGATGTATTCTTACGGTAGTGGTGTAATGGTTCTGGGACTATCTTCATAAAATGTATTACATCTTCTCATAACAGGTGGTCCAACATTTAAATACTACATTATACCTGCAATCAAGGGACAATATGTAAAGTCAAATACAAGTTTAATTTATTAATGTTTGATTGAGATGTAAATGCAGTCTTCTCTTTTGTTGTACCCTGCAAATTAGCAAGATCTTAATCCAGTGACAGCAACAGTGAAATGAGCTAAGAAAGGTTTTGCTGCTGTTCAGTCACAATTGAGAGAGTTAGCATGTCTTTGGAACACTTATCTTCTTCTTCTTTTGGCTGTTCCCATTAAGGGTTGCCACAGCAGATCATCTTCCTCCATATGTTTCTGTCCTCTGCATCTTGTTTTGTTACACCCTTCACCTGCATGTCCTCTCTCACCACATCCATAAACCTTCGCTTAGGCCATCCTGATTTCCTCTTGCCAGGCAGCTCTATCCTTAGCATCCTTCTCCCAATATACCCAGCATCTCTCCTCTGCACATGTCCAAACCAACGCAATCTCGCCTCTCTGTCTTTGTCTCCCAACTGTCCAACTTGAGCTGACCTTCTATTGTACTCATTTCTAATTCTGTCCATCCTCGTCACACTCAGTGCAAATCTTAACATCTTTAACTCTGCTACCTCCAGCTCTGTCTCCTGCTTTCTGGTCAGTGCCACCGTCTCCAACCCATATAACATAGCTGGTCTCACTACCGTCCTGTAGACCTTCCCTTTCACTCTTGCTGATACCCGTCTATCACAAATTACTCCTGACACTCTTCTCCACCCATTCCACTCTGCCTGCACTCTTTTTTCACCTCTCTTTCACAATCCCCATTACTCTGTACTGTTGATCCCAAGTATTTAAACTCATCCACCTTCACCAACTTTACTCCCTGCATCCTCACTATTCCACTGACCTCCCTCTCTTTTACACACATGTCTTCTGTTTTGTTCCTACTGACCTTTATTCCTCTCCTCTCTAGAGCATATCTCCATCTCTCCAGGGTCTCCTCAACCTGCTCCCTACTATCACTACAGATCACAATGTCATCAGCAAACATCATAGTCCACGGGGACTCCTGTCTAATCTCGTCTGTCAACCTGTCGATCACCGTTGCAAATAAGAAAGGCTTCAGAGATGATCCCTGATGTAATCCCACCTCCACGTTGAATGCATCCGTCGCTCCTACTGCACTCTTCACCACTGTCACACTTCCCTCGTACATATTCTGTACAACTCTTACATACTTCTTTGCCACTCCCGACTTCCTCATACAATACCACTGCTCCACTCGAGGCACCCTGTCATATGCTTTCTCCATGTCCACAAAGATGTAATGCAACTCCTTCTGGCCTTCTCTAAACTTCATCAACGTCCTCAGAGCAAACATTGCATCTGTGGTGCTCTTTCTATGTTCCTCCCTCTTCTTAAAATACGTATTCACCACAGCCATGTCCATCCTTTTGGTAAAATCCACTATCCTCTGACCTTCTTCATTCATCTCCTTGACACCATACCTACCCATCACCTCCTCATCTCCACTGTTCCCTTCACCAACATGCCCATTGAAATCTGCTCCAATCACCACTTTCTGTCCCTTGGGTACACTGTTCATCGCTTCATCCAACTCACTTCAAAAATCTTCTCACCCATTGCACACCCAACTTGCAGTGCATATGCACTAACAACATTCATCATCACACCTCCAATCCCAGCTTCATAATCATTACTCTGTCTGCAACTTGCCTGACTGCTTCCAGAGCACTGACTTGATTATTGTATGAGGTATAAATGCACAGAAGGATGGAATGGTGGATGACTTCTTGACGGGGCGGGGTGCTTTAATGGAAAGACAGCAAGAGTGGAGAAACAGCTCTGACAGGACACACTACAATCTTAATCCTGGTTGGGAACAAAGAATATTGGATGGACGGTGGGAAGGTAGATTAAATGTGGTCTGTATGAAAAAGGCTCATGATTTAAGATGCATGTGGTAAAGTCTGCATGGGTGCTGGCAATGATTGGGAAAAAAAAATTTGGTTGAGTTTAAGCTGAACAGTATAGATTGTATGTCATGTATTCTAATATTTAAAGGTGAACCTTAGCTAGACTTACAGCTAGCATTCTATTTCTGCCACTTTGATTTGTTATCATTAAGTACCATAAGATCTATCAACCACTGAAGCAAATACCAGTCATTTGTGAAAACAATAGCTCTCATTCTAGCACTTTAAGCCTTATAATGAATCTGAAATGATGATGCAAGTCCTCAGCCTTGTGTCACGATACCTTCATTTAAATGCCACAGCCCTCAGTGTTGTATGTGTGCTATAGTATTACTATAGTAAGGTACTGTTTGGGTGGCACGGTGGCGCAGTGAGTAGCGCTGCTGTCTCACAGTTAGGAGACCCGGGTTCACTTCTCTGATCCTCCCTGCGTGGAGTTTGCATGTTCTCCCCATGACTGCCTGGGTTTCCTTCCAAAGACATGCAAGTTAGGCGCATTGGCGTTTCTAAATTGTCCCTAGTGTTGTGTGCTTGGTGTGTGGGTGTGTGTGTCCTGCGGTGGGCTGGCGCCCTGCCCAGGATTTGTTCCCTGCCTTGAGCCCTGTGTTGGCTGGGATTGGCTCCAGCAGTCCCCCATGACCCTGTAGTTATGATATAGCGGGTTGGATAATGGAAGAATGGATGATACTGTTTGATGATTGCAACATATATTTATAAATATAAATAATATATATATAATCCACCATATAGCATAATACTATAATAGAAAAGTATAATAGAATAGTATAACTTCTTGTGACCAAGAGATGTGTCTTTCCCATGAAACCTCTTGGTACTTAAATAAGTAATTTCTGATACATCATCAGAAACCTTCTAGTTTATTTTGAACATTTGTGTCTCTGCAATACAATATAGTAGCTGTGTCGTTATGCTTCAAAAATTAACAATGCTTTAATCAAATAGGGGTATATTCTAGATTACGACTAAACAAGAATTCCAGTCTTAGGTGAATTTGCCAATGGTTATTATGGTCTAATTACCCCTCATTTTGTTAAGCACCTGTTTAAAGTAGATAAAAGCTAATAGATTATTGTTGCTCTCTATGGAACAGCAAATATGCAATTCAGAGCTGCCATGCTCCAGTGGGAGAACCTTATCAATATTAATCTTCTTATTCAGTATCTTGATGATTGTGTTATTCGCTGACCTTCTAAATGAAAGGAAAAATGATTATATAATCTTGCTTTGGGATTATTGGGCAGCCATCTAGGGACATTTCACTGAAGGTGTGAAAGAATTTCAGGCCAGCTGTGTATTCGCAGGTAGTATTTTACTTGTAATTTTCTGGTATACTGACCATACTTTTATTTAGTTTTTTACATAGAAAAAATATTTCAAAGAAAAAAGAAATTATACACATATAAACCTCCATTTACTGTATGTATTGCTTTTGATTTTTGAATAACCAATCTTTGTTTTGTAGTGATTCTGTCCACCTCCAAGGTTGAAAAAACATATAATTCTATTTGTTAATCACACCTGGCATGCTACTTTGTTGTTGCATTGCTAAGCTGAGTTGCATTGCTTTATTTGAGTTTGTGTTTCTACAGTTTTTGATTCATTGCTCATATTTGCTTCTTGAAGTTTAGTTTCAGCTGCTATTAATAAATGAGTTAAACATTTTTTACATCTTTTTTTTATTAGATCATTAATGTTCTTCTTTTTTCATGTTTATGAGAGTGGTACATTGGTGTAAGTGTATGTGTGTGCTCATATGTTTTTGTTTAAGTGGTACAACAGGTTTAAAGAAATTTAAATCATTATAAGCAGAGATCCTACTCTAGGAGAGGTGGAAATGTGTTATTGTTTAGTCAAGCTAGGGGGCTTTGCCTCCTGCTCGCTTCGCTTGCCAACCCCCCCAGCTTGCACTACACACCAGCTACTTCGTATCTCTGCCGCTCACATATGTGGATTTCACTTTCACTAAACAACAAATCTTTTAATTCTCATGGATACGCCTCTTCATTGGGAAGAAACACTACTTTTCCCTGATGGCAACAAAAATTAGACAATCTACAAGTCTCTGACTTGAAGTTTAAATCCGAACAATATATTCAATCTTTTCACTGTTCTATTATTTCCTTTATAATTTCCTTTTGTTTGTGCTAATGCAATCTTTACTATCATTTTTTTGAGACTTTTGAATTTTAGTACTTTCATTATCTCTAACAGTGCTCTACATGTGTATCGCACCAACGTTTTTGAATTCTTTACGACATTCTATTTTGTCATCTACTTTATTTCCGGCCCCGGGTGTGGTTAAATCTCTTGGTACAAAGTCTTGTCTCGTGGGACATGAAAATATCTCTCTGAAAAAGTCACGTCTTGTCCCAGGCTAAAAAGTCTTGTCTCGTCCCAGGATTTTTTCATTATAATAGAGAGACATTAATAAACAGTAATGCAAAAAGAGGGGCTAATTTGCAAAACATGGCAATGGGCTTAATGTAATTAAAATATTTAATTACTGAGGCACTACTCTGGCAAGGTAACACAGTATCTTTTTTCTGTCAACTAAACAATCCTATAAATATTGAATTTGTTGCATTTTCATTTAAAATATAATAAAGGGTAAATTAAAAATAAATTATATTCTGCCCTAAATATTAATAATTAGGGCTTGCTCCTTGTCAGAATTGCTGTAAATGTGTTCATGAAAGCAGCCCTCCAGGAAGACTACATATGTGACAGATGTTTGCTTAACAGGAGATCATTGGACTAAACTGAAATGACTGCTACTCATTACAAAAGAAAGAATTTACTATAGTAAAGGATCTAATGAGACAACCTCCTAGCCAGAGGAAGGTGGACGCTATTGTCACTTCCATATCAGAATAAATAGTACAGAGAAAGGTAAGCCTTTAGTTCTCCAAGACTTATACTACATAACTACTCAAAACCTCAGGAAAGGAACAGATTCAGATTCATTAACTGTGACATTTTTATTCCTCCACTAGTCCTTTGTAAATTGAAGACATCATAATGTTAAATGTGGCTCAGATCTTGTAAGATGTTTGGAAGTCATTTGAATCCATTTTTAGAATGATTATGTATGCCAGCTTGCCTTTTTTCCAGAGAGCATCTTGCTGCCATCTCTTCCCCAGCTAAACAATGTAAATTCACCCAGCCATCCATGTGATCTAAAAGAAAGTGGGAGTCATCAGACTAGGCCACCTTCTTTATTTGCTCCAATTCTGGTGCTTATGTGGCCATTGTAGGCATTTTTGACAGTGCACAGGGGTCAACATAGAACCTCCGACCAGTCTGTGGCCACACAGCCCCATACGCAGCAAGCTGCGATTCACTGTGTGTTCAGACACTTTTTTTTTCAGTGATTTGTGCAGCAAAAGCTTTTATGGAATCAGACCAGAATGACTAGCCTTTACTCTCCACACGCATCAATAAGCCTTTGCTGCCCATGACTGTGTCATCGGTTGTGCTTCCTTGGACCACTTTTTGTAAGTACTAACCATTGCATAAAAGGAACACTCCACACAATGTGCTGTTTTGGAGATGCTGTGACCCAGCTGTCTAGCCATCACAGTTTGGCCCTTGGCAAAGTCACTCAGTCTTACACTTGCCCATTTTTACTGCTTCCAACACATCACCTTCAATAACGGAGTGTTCACTTGCTGCCTAATGTATCCGACCAGGTGCGATTGTAACAAGATAATCAATGTTATTCACTTTACCTGTCAGTGAAATTAATGTTTTGGCTGATCGATGCATATACAATATATATATAGACAATTTTTTTTCCTCCTTTTTTTTTATTTATTTTATTAATTTTATTACAATCCATACATAGCAATCAAGTTTTTACAAAAAAAAGAATTATGTTAAGAACAGATCGATCCCCACCCCTGAGAGAGAGAGCAAGCCAAACAGTGTAAGGTTTGTAAACATACCTAAATTAATAAATTCTCTGTGCTTTATGAACTTATTTTAAAATATTACTGATTAGATCCTGCCATGGTTTGAAAAAAGTCTGTACAGATCCTCTAACTGAGTATTTGATTTTTTCCAATTTCAAATAATATAACACATCAGTTTCCCACTGACTTAAAGAGGAGAGTTTGGGTTCTTCCAGTTTATCAGAATAAGTCTGCGTGCCAAGAGTGTAGTGAATGCAATCACAATTTGTTTGTCTTTCTCCACTTTAAGCCCTCTGGAAGAACCCCAAACACAGCTGTTAATGGGTTAGGAGGGATTGTGAGTCCAAGGCTGTCTGAGAGGTAATTAAAATTTTTGTCCAGAATAATGTTAATTTGGTGCAGGCCCAGAACATGTGACCTAGTGAGGCTGGGGCTTGGTTGCAACGTTCGCAGGTTGGATCATGCCCTGGAAAAATTTGGAGAGTTTTAGTCGAGACAGATGTGCTCGATATATAATTTTAAGTTGTATAATTGTATGCTTTGCGCATATGGAGCTTGAGTGAATTCTCTGCATTGCTACTTTCCACTCCTTTTCTGATATATTAATTGAGAGATCATTTTCCCAGTGTCCTCTTGGATCTTTGAAAGGAAGGGATTGTAAAATGATTTTATATATTGTAGAGATGGAGTCTAATCCTTGAAATTGAGCAATATTTTTCCAGCGTGGATGAGGGTGCAAGATGAGGAAAATCTGGAAGGTTCTGTTTAACAAAGTTCCTGATTTGAAGATAGTGAAAGAAATGTGTAGCTGGAATGTTAAATTTGGAATGTAATTGTTCATAGGATGCAAAGGCGTTGTCTATATAAAGATCTCTAAGCAAGTTAATTCCAAATTTTTCCAGATATTAAAACTGCATATGTTTGTGAAGGTTGAAAGAGGTGGTTCTCTTGCAGGGTGCCACAGATAGAAGCTTCTCCGTCTTAAAATGCTTTCTACATTGGTTCCAGATTCTAAGTGAGTGGAGCACAATTGGGTTATTAGTGTATTGCCGATACGTGTGTTTATTGGAGCACAGAGCAAGGAATACAAAGAAGTACTGCAGGATTTTACTTCTATTGTGGTCCATGCCTGTGTATGTTCTTCTATTTGTGTCCAGGTTCTTATCGCCTGTATATTTGCTGCCCAGTAATAAAACTGGAAGTTAGGTAGAGCCATGCCGCCTTCTGCCTTTTGTCTTTGTAGGGTCGCTCTTTTGATGCGTGGATGTTTAGAATTCCAAATAAATGAG
Organism: Polypterus senegalus; assembly: GCF_016835505.1. Taxonomy (NCBI): domain Eukaryota; kingdom Metazoa; phylum Chordata; class Cladistia; order Polypteriformes; family Polypteridae; genus Polypterus; species Polypterus senegalus. The sequence goes on from NC_053161.1 coordinate 80,510,353, forward strand.
GTTATTGTTGAATCTAATTGCTTAAAGAACGATTTATTAATGTATATTGGTATGTTTTGAAATAAAAAGGAGCTTAGGAAGAATATTCATCTTAACAGTGTTAATTCTTCCAGCTAGTGTGAGATGAAGGGTTGACCATCTATGCAAGTCTTGTTTAATTTTTTCCATGCAGACGACAAATTTTGTTGATAAAGAGCTTTATGTTTACTTGTGATGTTTACCCAGGTATTTAAACTGTTCTGCAATGATAAAAGGTAGGGTGTCTAATCTAATATATACTTGAGAATTCACTGGAAAGAGTACACTTTTATTCAGATTAATTCTGAGACCAGAGAGCTTTTGAAATTTTCTGGGTCCGAAATATACAGTACCATATCATCTGCATATAATGAGATTTTCTGTTCCAGTCCTTCTCTGCTAATCCCCTTTATCTGATCAGTATTTCGACAATGTATTGCCAGTGGTTCAATGGCAATTGCAAACAGCAGTGGTGACAAGGGCATCCTTGTCTTGTGCCACGTTCTAGTTTAAAGTAGTCTGAGCAAATGTTATTGATGCAAACTGAAGCTTCTGGGTTAGTATACAGTAATTTAATCCATGCACAAATGTTGGGCCAAACCCAAACTTCTCCAAAATAGTAAAAGGTATTTCCATTCAATCATGTCGAATGCTTTTTCTGCATCCAATGATAATAATATTTCTGGGGTGTTTGATTTAGTTGGTGAGTATATTACATTAAACAGGCGTCGAAGATTTGAAGATAAGTGTCGGCCCCTAATAAATCCAGTTTGGTCTTGTGATATTACGAGGGAGCACTTTCTCCATCCTTCTAGCTATGATTTTAGAGAGTATTTTAACGTCGTTATTCAGAAGTGAAATTGGTCTGTATGATGCACATTGTAATAAGTCCTTATTTTGTTTTGGAAAGACAGTGATTAGTGCTTGGCGAAAGGTTTGTGGAAGAGATTGGTTATCTCTGGCTTCTGTAAATGTTGCTAATAGGAGGGGAGCTAGCCGAGCGGAGAATTTCTTGTAAAACTCTGCAGGGTAGCCATCAGGGCCTGCTGCTTTTCCACCTTGGAGTGACTTTAGAGCATCTAGTAATTCTGATAATGACAGAGGTTTATCAAGTTCCTCCACACTAAAAGCGTCAATTTGTGGTATCTGTAATGTATCCAGAAATGCATTAGATTGTATATTGTCTTCTTTAAACTCAGTAGTATATAGGGATTTATAGTAGTCTCTGAAAGTGTGCATTATATTTTTGTGTTCGATGATTTTATCTCCGTTCGTGTTAGTGATTACCGAGATTGCGTTGCACACTTCTTGCTTGTGAATTTGTTGAGCTAAAAGCTTATTAGCTTTCTCTCCATGTTCATAATAATGATGTCTGGATTTGTAAATTAGTTGTTCAGTTTCTTTAGTTGTCAAGAGGTTTAATTCTGAATGTAGAGCCTGCCTCCTCTTATGTAGAGTCTCTCTTGGTAGTCTGGCATGTTCTTCATCTATTTTAGTAATTTCGCTTTTTATCTCTGCTACTTTCTTCGCTTGGATTTATTTCTGTGGGAAAGATATGAGATAATCTGTCCTCTTAAGAAGGCCTTAAGAGTTTCCCAGAGTATTCCTGCAGAGATCTCAGGGGATGTATTTGTCTCTAGAAAGAATTTGATTTGTTTGGATATAAATTCAGTACAATTCTCGTCAGCTAATAGAAGCGGTTGAGGCCATCTCTTGGGGTGAGTGTATGGGGCTTAGTAATTTCAGCTCCAAGATCATCGGAGCATGGTCTGAAATAACAATAGCATCGTATTTACAAGATTTAATCTTAGGCAAGAAGTTATTATCTATAAAGAAGTAATCAATCCTTGAGTAGCAATGATGTACTGGTGAGTAGAAAGAATATGTTCTTGAATTTGGGTTTAAAACCTCCAGGGATCTGATAAGTTGTGATCAGTTATAAACTTTGTAATTATCTTTGCGGTGTTAGTTACCGTTCCCCTGTGGAGGAAGTCTTATCTAAAAGTGGATTTAGAACACAATTAAAGTCCCCAGCCATTATAACTTTATGAGTGTTCAGATTGGGAATGGATGCAAATAAATTTTGTATAAATTCCTTATCATCAACATTAGGTGCATAAACATTTATCAAAATCATTTTACAGTTAGATAAGTCTCCCATGACCATTACATATCTCCCTTCAGGATCCAATACTACATCTGATGCTACAAATGGTACTGTTCTATGTATGAGAATTCCCACCCCTCTAGTTTTCTTTGTAAAACTAGAATGGAACATTTGGCCAGTCCAGTCTTTTTGCAGCGGAACTGATCCTTGCTTAGTAAGTGGGTTTCCTGTAAAAATACTATTTTAGCATTTAGACCTGTTAGGTGAGAAAGTACTTTCTTTCTCTTTAATTCGTGATTCAGGCCTTTAACATTCCAGCTTACGAAGTTAACTGTCCCATCATGGAGACACTGATTCTGAGTTTTTGATGTCATTTATAGTCTTAACTGGAAGTGAAATAGTTTAGGTCTTAATTTCCTATTCCCCAAGAGTTGTTGCCATGCAGCTTATTATTACGTTGATAGTTATAATTATAAAGATTGAGATGATAGATTAGATATAGATCAAGCCTGCTCTCTTTCTCTCCCCCCCTTAACCCCCACCCTCCCTTTTTGCCTCCCCAAGTGAGGCTAAAACCCACTTCACGCAGTCCCAGTCCTCTGACATACCCAGAGACAGAGCACGTCCAAAGCACAACAAGCCCCCATGCAGTGGCGCTTTAGGTTAAAAGATAGAGATATCTGTTACCAATATAGTCTTTAAAAGAAAAAAAAAAAAACTTTTGCACTTAAGATATATATATAGTCTTCAGCAATTTTAGTGCATTAAGATGATACACCCAGATATTAAACCTGGGTGATGGTGTTAAAGATGTGTCCAAAATAAGCATAACAAGTCTTAATGCAGTAATAGCAATAACAGTAAACCAAGGGTATGATATATATATAGACAATTTTTTATGGTAAAGATAAAAATAGATTCTTATTGGGGAAATAAATGGAAATAATAATAATAAAGTAGATAAATACAGGGTAATTAAAAAGTTGCTAAAATCGTTACCTATCAGTAACATAAATGATGATGTAATATAATAATTTATTTGATGGCAACAAAAGAGTGGAAAGAAAACATTCTAAGAAACCAAATACTGGAGAAAATAAACCTCAGGGGGTTCACAGTCTTTACTAGCTCAGCTTCATTCTACATTTACGTTATCCATGTCATTGTTTGCTGTGAAATCATTGCCAGCCTGATGTCGGTGTCATTCTGAATGTGTTGCCCTTCAAGCTGATGACACATGGGAAGTATTAACAGAATCCTGGAAAAGAAAATGGCTACCCATTAGGACTGTCAGATTAACTAAAAATCAAGACTTCAGTACTCATATAAACAACAAGCATATATTTAAATACACTGAGTGTTAGATATATATGTTTGTAATGTGTTTATATAATATTTGTATTTTTTTATTGGTATGAGCATATTAACTTTTTTGATAGTGCTTATGACTCATGCATAGTAGCTTAACAGAAGCAGGTGAAAAATTCATCATTCAAAACAACAAACCTGCAAATTATGCCTGTTTCCACTGTATTTCATCTTTCAGCATCAATACCTGCCTTCTTGTCATTTTTGGCAGTACAGAAAAAAGACAGTCTTCTCATCCTCAAACATTGCTGTGTATAGGTGTGGAGATAAAGTAGAATTCACCCAGCCTCATGAGTTAATTAAGAAGCTAGTTTTCTTTCATTAATTTACTGGTTCATAATTCTGACTTAACTACCTGACCCAGTAAAAAATCCACATTGACTAGTAGAAAGGTGTAATTGGATCCTAGGAGACATGCTTTCGCTTTCTGAAGTTGAGCCTGGTGCCTGATAAATCTATTTTTCAGTTATTGGTTTCTTATTCACACAATGATGCTCAAAATGAACTCATCTTTCTCACTGGTGAATTAAAAAATGAATGGATGTCCATCTCTGCAGTGCAAGTGATATAAATCTTGATTTAAATGGGTAGATAAACATTCTAAAGATTATTTCATGTAGTTATCTTAATGTTGTCTCTTACAGATTTGGATCATTAAAGACTTTAATTTGGTTTCTTGGTAAAACAGTTTACAGAGAAATTAAAATTCAATTTCTGTTCATTCAATCAAAAAATATAAGGTATATTTTGAAATGAATAGTTTGGTGCTTATTGCTACTGTTAGCTTACCATCACATTTGCAAAAATCAGAACAAAAGTAGTGTTCCCTTTTTATAAAACTTAACTATCACCAACAATTACTATTCAGTTGTGCGTACATTCTTAGAAGGAAAAATTTTATTTGAATCCTGTTACACCAAAATAACATTTATATCCACTAGTACAATCATGTTACTGTGTGGTTTGACCACTGAGTTGAGAACAATGCTATATGTGCTTTTATACTTTCTTGAAAATTGAAAAATGGGCTAGCAATTATAAGTGGTTGCAGTATTAATTCATAGGACAGATCATACAGCCAATAAATTAATCAATCAATGAATAAATAAATAAATGTAATCATTAATAAAAATAATGCATTCAATTTATCAATATAATGTCCCTTTTTGGCTTGCCATATGGAATTAATTAAAATAGGTGAAAGTAAATTCAAGCATGTCTGTGCTTTCATTTGTCTGTATTCAACTTTTGCCAGAAGTGCCATTAGAAGCTGACAACATTATACCATGAATGTTTTAATCCTGTTCTATATACTGGTTAGGTGAAATGGTTGTCGTCTCCAAAGGCAGCAAGCTAAAGAAAGGAGTCAGTCCTGAAGTACTGAAAGCTGTTTTGCACTAGCTCCTAAAATAGCGATCAGTGACTGACTGGTGTCAAGTTTAACTTACTTTAAATAACCTGTGTTCTGTGTAATTGTAATAAACTAACGAGATAGTCAGGGGACATTATGAATGTTTTGCCAAGCTAGTTTTCATGTCATTATTTAGATTTGCACTTTAAAATATGAAATGTAATTTTTGTTTCTTAAAACAGGTGCAGGATCATCACCTCTTGTGACTCGCAACCACATTTCCTTTCTCTCTGTAGCTGGGCATTTGACAAGATCTGCTTCTAGAGTCATTAGGCATATCTTTCTCATACTTTTTACCCAGCTCTGCCTACCATTGTGTCACCATACTGAAAGGAAACTGACTGTCACAGTCAGTAGTGGTGAGTATTTTTTTCCACATTGGGATTTCTAGTCACAGATAGCAAGTAATTTAAGCCTAAACTCTTTCCTGACTTTAAATTTTGGTGTTGCTGACTTTTGCACAGGGCAAATAAGCAGCAGAAATGTCTCCCTTTCTGCGGATTGGCTTCTCAAACTTTGATGGAGGGCCATATCTACAGTTGCAGAATGAGTTAATCAACCCTTACTGTGCTGTATATGTGAAAGAAACAGTTGATACAGGTAAGATTGATTATTCATTACTTTATTAAATTTTATGTCTAAGTTTATGTTCATATTTGTGGGTATACTGCTGTGTATGTTGTTACTACTGGAGTGTGCATGCTATCAAAAGCATTATGGTCAAGCCTGCGTTCTTTCTCTTACAAAATAATATACCAGCTACAATTTAAGTTTTAAAAATAAATTTTAATGCATGTTATCACACATTGTATTTTAAAAATCAGATAATGCTTTTCAAAGGACTGATTTGGGATGTTTGTGTTTTTGTAGTTTGTGTCCCAGTGTTCATACCTTTGTTTTATTTAATGGATGTCGGTTTCCTTCCACTGTAAAGTCTTGCTGTCACTGTGACTCTAGACTGCCCCTGTGTGGATGTGTATGTGTACTGTAGTGGATGGGTATTTTATCTACAGCCAAATCCTGTCATGTGTCTGTTGCTAGGTGAGCCTGTAGATCCATGACCCAGTAACCTAGTAAATACATGCTTTAAAAATATATGTCAAAAAATAATTTCACCCATGTATGAAAACTGGAATACTAAACAGGAAACATGTGAGTGAGAAATTATACTAAAACCATAACAAAGGAACATTGTATTGCCTCAAAATGTGATTACATATAGGGGCCTGTGGGTATTTATGAAATCTCAGGGTGGATGACACATGTAACTAGTACAATATACGTACTATATATACTGTATAGGGAAAGTAAAAATGGCAGTTCAAGGAGAATAGGACAGGTCTCTCCTCACTCATTGAATCATTTAAACATGGTAAACTGTTCTGTCAGTTGTTTTTTGTGAATCCCTCCATTAGAGCAACCGTGTGTACTTAGGCATTTTTGCCTTTAAAAATGCCATCAGGATCGCATGGGGTGACAAAATATCTTTGACGTATAGTCATTTATATAGAACTAGCTGTGGAAGCCCATGCTGTAAAAAGCCTGGGGTCCTAGAAACTATTGAAATCGTCAGAAAAAAAATTGAAATGTAGAGATGTTAAGTAATTGAAAGGAACTACTCTGGGCATCTCTCTCCTAGGAGGTTTCGTTTTGCTGACTGGCTCGCATCACTTCTGAATTAGCGGCTAAGCGACTTTGTCTTTCTTCAGAGGTTTTGTTTTGCTAATGTGCTCACCTCGCTTGTGTATTAGCAACGGGAAGAAAAGTAAAAGGGATACCGTTTTGCTGACGTGCTAGCCTTGCTTGTGTATTAGCGGCTAAGTGAGTTTCTGTTTCCTCGGAGGTGGAGCCCTTACCCCCAACTCCACCTCTCACTTCTGGGCCGGACAGACAGACATAAACACTTCCACATTTAGACCTTTATATATAAGATATCTAGAGTTTCTAGAGTAAAATCTACTGGAGGAATTTTGATCAAAATCAAATAACTATGCAGCTATAGATGCAATGGATTAGGTGATTTGTTTTTGAGTTGTTATTGTATATTTTTAGACTTACAACTGGACTCATAGATATATGGATACACATGGCATGGACTATTATAATTCTCTAATGATGTTCTGTACCCCATCAAAACTCCTCCAGAAGAAGGGTGTTTGTAAGACTGAAGGTGATATCCCACACATGCTCTATCAAGTCTGGGGTCACAGTTGGTTAGAGAGCGCATGGCAGGAACAAATCCTGGGCAGGGTGCCAGCCCAGCGCAGGACACACACACACATCCCACACACCAGTGACAATTTGGAATCACCAATGCACCTAACTTGCATGTCTTTGGACTGTGGGAGGAAACCGGAGCACCCGGAGGAAACCCAAACAGACACGGGGAGAACATGCAAACTCCACACAGGGAGGACCCAGGAAGCGAACCTAGGCCTCCTTACTGTGAGTCAGCAGCACACCACTGCACCACCATGCTGCCCCTTTCATAGCTATTGAAGGAACATTTATATGACATTAAAATTTAAAAGCATTCACACAGTTACTGTTAATCAAATGATCTTTTGAAGGAGCTGAAGATTTCTGGAAGACAAATTGCACTTTTCCCTAGTAGAGGAGACCAATAATAGTTTTCATAACCTAATGTTTCTGTACACATATTTGTTAAAGCAAATGATAAAATTACATATATGTGTAAATTTCTAAAGTCTGTTCAGAATTTCACTTTATTTGCAGATATTGTGTGTGCAGTGTAAAGGAACAGCCCGTGATATCTGATTCATATATAGAAATTCATATTTTTACTTAATGCCACTATTATAATAACTTATTTGAAAGTGTCTTTTCAAAGAGTAAGTATAAAAGAATAAAGTTTGTTATCTGCTCTGATACATTTGCATATTTCATTAACAACATAAGAAGTTATACTCCACAGAAGTAGTAGATTTTTTTTTTATTGAAACACTGGTTTATTAAAAACATGAATCTGTAAGTTATTGTCCAATTTTAGGTATATTCTATTATCAGAACAAATCTATTTCTAAGGTATAAATGTCAGACAGTTCCCAGTGTTGCATTCTTTGTTTTTGAAACTAAAGTCATCATCATCATAATCATTATGTGCCACATCTTAAGATGCAAGTGATCATGGTCTTCCATCTTTCTGTATTCTGAGAAGTTCTAATAAGTGCTTAAAAACTTTTCCTGTCCACCTCTGGATGAAACTTGAATTTCATGTACTGTTGGCCACAAATTCTCCTTCCATCAATTTTTCCTGCCATTGCAAGATCAAGCTTCCTTTTCCACAGTATATGCCCATGAAACACAGCTTCAGTTCACATTTTAGTACATTCAAGTATCTTTCTTTAACAACTTTATCTAATATTTATTAGAGCTTTTTTTAGAAGAAGCTATCAGCACTGTGTTCTCTATATTTGACAGATTATTCAAATTGTATCCACCAGTTATCAAGCTTGGGATACACTAGTGTCTTATAGAATCTTCTTGCTGTAAGAGTTGAATGGATCTGGAGAGAAAAAACAACCTTATCTGATTCCTCTCTTAATTGGAATAAAATCTTTTGTCTCATTTCTAACTCCTGCTCTTTGTTTCCAGAACAGATTCCTGATAGTGTTCCATCAATATTCAGATATTAAAGGATTTGTATAAGCTGTTCATGTCTCACTTTATAAAAAATTTTGTATAATTGATGAAACATAGGTAAATAAATCTCTCTGGACCTCCATGGCATGTTCACAAATCATTCTAAGGACGAAAATAATTAATTAATTTCATGTTCCACTGTCTTCAGTTAAGCAAGATTGATGTTACATAATTTTTGGTTTCATGCTTTTCCTTGTTCTTACTATTATGATTCATAGTGGGACTTTGGCAACATGACTCATTAGAGTAATTGTACAATGCAACATACATTCAGTGGCTCCGGGATTTTTCAGCAGTGCAGTAAATATTGACTTACACATTTTTGCAAGTATTTCCCTGCTATCATATACAGTATTTCATACAGCAGTTCTGTCAACCTTTGAATTGCAAATTTATAGTAACTGAATCATTTCTATAGTGTTTACATCTGACCCTAATGCTTTATTCTTTTTCATTCTTCCCACTGCTCCTTTGACTTCTGACTGTATAATCGGTGAGCCATCCAACCTTTTAGTAATTATTGCTTTGTCTTTTATTGCATCTTCAAGCAAGTCATCAATGTATTTAGACCAGTCTGTCCTCTTTTTCCATGAGTATCATTGTATGTCTTGTTTTCAAGTATTTAGTAGATTTACAAGAATTTGTTCAGGGATTTCACTTTCTTGTGCATATCACCAGAGGTTTTCAGGTTCTCTACCTCCTTGCATTTTCCATTTATCTTTCTTACATTTTCACTTAATCTCTTTATTCAACGGTTTGCTTCTGGTGTAAATTTTAAATATTATTTTGCTTAAAACCTATTTGTTTAATATTTATGTTCCTCGTGTTTTATATGTGAAACCCTAAGAGGCAGGGTAATCATGATATCAATGCTGAAAGACCACTCTCAGTCATTATATTGAGGCTGTAAATTTAGATCCCTCAGAATCTCATTGTAGTTTTTGGAGTCTGTGCATTTTTTGCTGGATGAATGAAAAAGTCAGTGCGAGAGGAAAGTGCAACTGAAGTTGTCTTCACTCCTGCCTGCCTTCAACAAAATACATCAAGAAACACTACAAGGTTTAGCTAGCTTTTTTAATCTCAAAAGTTTCCCTCACAAGCATTTTGAGCTGCGTGTAGCTGTTTTCTTATTGATATATTGTACTTTTATGGTACACTAGCTCTGCTACCCATCTAAGATGGGTTGAAATCAAAGTAATCAACATAGACCTCAGAATTAATGTTTGCAATTCACCATCTTTAGAATGTATTTTTTAATACAAGTTGTAATAAAATGCATTGCATTTTCCATTCCAACAGGTGGTACATCACAAACATTTGCAGTAATAAAATGCATCACTTGGAATCATTTGGAATGACAAATTCAATGCATTTTATTAGTACACATTTTGTGATGCGCCATCTGTTTCAATGACAGGGACAGGAATCAAAAGGACATACAGATATACAGACACTTGTCCTTATATTAAGTTGGATTATACAGTACATAGAAAGTTGCTTATGCATTGGGGTATTTTTCTAGTTTGTTGTAATCTGGTCAAAGATTCTACTTAACTATGTGATTTTGCACATGATGCAATTAAATACAAGCTATTTACAGATAATGAGCTGTTTAAAAATGGAAAACATCTTTGGATCAATACATAAAGTTGTGATAGGATGGAAAAGGAGCTACAAAATTACTTTAACTAATTAGTATGCACGCTGGCTTGTTACAGTATAGTATGATTAGGGTGAGTGATAGGGTAAGTAATATGAAATAAATTGAGATACAGTATGTATGTGAACAACAAGTTTAGCTTTATGCGAAGCATACCAGTGTGCTATACACATTATTTTTAAAATAGAAGAGAAAAACACAATCATACAATACTGAACACAAAAGATTTCATGCATGATGTTCATATTGAATTCTATATATGTATCTAAGTTCTCTTTTCAGTGGAATTCCTGCAAAAAAATGTAAAATGCTACCACTGTTGTACCTGAGATTATACATAAAAACATAATAGTGTTATTCAATTTGCTTGAATGCAGTGGCTTCCTGACCAAAGTGGAATCAACTTCCAATCAACTTCTGTTACAAAATTGTAACAACATAACCATTAAAACATTTCAATGTCATTCATCACTTTTTAAAATATTATAAACCATCTGGAAATTCAACATGTTCATAACGTTATATTCTCACTATCACGCTTCCCAGCTATATACATTAATTTTTTAAACATGCTCCTTTTGTTTCCTATAACATGGAACTCCTTGCCTAGATCTGTACCATCATTTATAGTCTCATCTGAAAACCAGGTTATGATAGGTTATCTTCTTATTTAAGTCCTGTTAAAGTGTCTTTTAGTGGCTGACTTGTTTAAGTCATTTTATTAATTCATTTTGTCAACAGTAGAAATAAATATTCATTTCATTGTTTCTTTTTGTTACCCTGGCATTTACAGACTCTTTACAATGTCTCTGTGTGTTTGTTTTGTAATATATATTCTGTTATTTCTTTTTATTATATATCATGTAATGATGTTCAGTATGAAAAGTAACATGTGATTGAGATGTGAGTGTTCTGCTAAAGAGGCTAATTTTCTTGTTCACAACATAGAGATAGAGCTGTCCAAGTACTTACTCTTACATACTCAGTCATCAGTGTGTGGTTTATTTACTAATTTATCTTCAACAGAGAAAGGCCAAATCTACAAGCAGAAGAAACCTACTATGTATCCTCCCTGGAATACTACATTTGATGCACATATTAATAAAGGTCGAGTCATGCACATTGTTGTACAAGACAAAACAGTAGAACTGCAGTGTGAAACAACAGTGGAACTGAACTCACTGGCAGAGAGGTGTAAGAAACAAAATGGAAAAGTGGAAATTTGGGTAAGAATTACTAAGAAAGCACTGTCTCATCTAATGAGTTTCATTTTCTGGCTTCATGTTAAATCACATTCATATTAAATTATTGTTTATTTAAATGTTACATTTTCAGTATCATATTAATGGCTATTTTAGAATACTAAGTTATCTATCTATCTATCTATCTATTAAGCTGTGAGCTGTTGTTCAAAAGTGTAATATTAAGTTCTCAGGTAGTTACAGTTGGAAGTGGTTACTAATCTGAAGCTAATTCCTCCCTTGAATACTTTGTTAAAATAAGCTTCTTCTTTTTCGCTTTATAACCTTAGCTGGGAAATTGAAATTAATCCAAAATGCTGTGTAGTTTAGGTGACTTGCATGATCTCTAGATCTGCTTGTTTTCCTCATAGTTCCTGATTAAGTTCCTACCCAGGTCTCTATCAGTGTGGAGGCTGCACATTCTCACCATGTCTGTACACGTTTTCTGTAGGTGCCTTAGTTTTCTGATTCATCCTGAAGGCTTCAGTGTTAGCTAAATTGATGACACTAAATTGCCCGGATATGAGCGAGTGTGGGTGTTATGTGTGTGTGTTTAAATATGCCCTGAGATGGCTTAGCTTCTCTTACTCATTTCTTCCTACCCTCTGCTCAGTTCTGCAGAGATAAGCTTTGGCTCCTCATGACACTGTAATAGCAAAAGCACATTCAGAAAATGGGTAGATGTTTTATATTTGTACCTTCTAATTTACATTTGTTGTTTTTAGAGTAGAGAGCATATAATTCTTGTGGATTAAGTACTAGATTTGTGTATATATTTCTGCTTCTGTAGGTTTTTGTAGAACACTCATTTTCTCATATACTGTACAGCAAGAGGTCATCGACAAAACGCTAGAACACAAAACATTAGTAATACTGTAGCACTGCACATGTAACAGGCAGGGTGCTCAAGGGTATATGGTGCCCCAAGGTCACATTGACTAATGGCACCACCTCCGAGAACTTTACCTCTTAAAATAACTTTTCAATAAATATTACAGTGGAACCAAATCACTGGTGGTACTCTTTGTTGTTGGCGTCTTGTTCCTATTCATGATGCATAGTTACTTTTACATGGCATACTAGTTAAGTGGGAAGGGATATGGGTCCCCCATGAAGATCAGATTGCATTCATATTAGTATTATATTATTTCTGTGACTGGGTGGAAGGGGTTCCTCTTGAACAGAGCACATTCATATTGGTATATGATTTAAGAAAGGTAGGGGAATTGGTGGGGTGTCCCAATTGTATATTTATGCGTGATGTAATACACTGACATTTAACTGAAGAGTAGGAGGGATTGGATATGCTTTGCCCAAGTCATGGCACCCATAGGCTGGTACCTACTTGACCTTAGCCTAAAGCCAGTCCTATCCACATGCCATCTGGTGTCTGATAGTGAACCTGTTTCTGTTTTTTTCCAGTACTGTTTGACCTGCACTTTTAACATCATATTTAACATTCTTTTAGGGTATTCATAAAATCAAGACATATTTTTATTGATTTTTGGAAAAAATATAAATTTGAGTGAAGTGATGAAGAGTCCAATTTACTGTAATAAATGATTGCAAATAAATTCAGAATGAGACTGATGTGTACAATGTGACTGGAAGAAAAATTTGCTGATACTGTGACCCTCCTAAATCTGAGATTGACAGCCTTCTCTAAGTGTTTCTCGTGGCAAAGAGTGGGCTGGAGTTGCTGCAGGGAACATATTGTAACAGGAAAATACCAAGGCAGACGTCAAGACATTTTGGTGTTGAACCCCTCAAACTTGCAATTTAGTCCAGGACAACCAATGAAAGCAACATCACAGTTCTAGTTATGTTGCACAACAAAAATATTCTTGGTATTTTGACCTTTCTTCAGTGCCAGAATAGAGGTAGTCTATGTGGTTGTATGAAGACCTTTGATTTTAGGCACATGGCACTTTTGAAAATGTTATTTGTGTCATGGATACAAAGCTTATTGGCTGTCAAGGGGCTTTAGAATTTTTGTCATGACCACTTGACTATGCTGTAGCTCATCTGGAGTTGTAAAACTAATTTGGTGAGGAAAATGATAGAGCTAACGCCAAACAAATACATATTAACATGAAAAATCATAAAATATTTTTGTACATGATTGTTTATGCATTGTATAACTCATTTGGTCTCCTTCTGCATATATGTGAGTGCACAGTGATGTGGAGACTACATTTAGAGGCTGCTTTATTAGGTATACTTGATTGGATGGATGATTTTGATAATGTAAATGGTATTCATAAAGCCAATTTATACTTATACTATAAAGTTATATGGATCGTACTACTTTTTTGTACTGGTTGGCCATTTTATTTCATACATCTGGCCCTTTTTTATATAACTGAATGTTTAGTAGTGGTACAGTAATGTCAGGAGCCCATGCTGTGCACATGCTGTGTACAGCTGCTAAACAGATAATCATGAATCAGGAGTATTTGCACATCTGAGAGAAAATGGTTAAAGCCAACGATTTTAGAGGTTCTGAGTGCAGAAACCGTTATGGGGTTTTAATGCCCAGAAATGTCAGAAAGAGACCATTGATAGAAACTATTAATTCCTGGATTATCACAGCCTAGTGTAGTATGTACTATTCCTGAACAATGTGCACGTTTTTTAACGCACATATTACAAATTAGAAACAAAAGAAAAACAAGCAGAGTGACACAAGGGCAGACATTTTGTTTCTGTTGTCTGTCAGGTAGATGGCACAGTGTCCACTCAATGTCTTAACACAACACAAAGTGTGGAAACAATGGTTCAGTTCATAATGTACAATGCCTAAAATTAGCTGAAAGCACATCTAAATAAATATGGAGGTTTTAGTCACAAATATTTCCATTTCTTTGAAGAGTAAACTGTCTCTGTTTTTGTTTTGAAATGTATGAATTGTAGCTGGAACTTGCCCCACAAGGACGTGTGTTGATGAATGCCAGATACTTTCTTGAGCAAAGCGGTAAGTTGCCCAAATGTTATTTTTCTAATTAACTGACATGTTTAATTTGGATGACTGTCAGTCTCTAACTAACAAAATAAATAAGTTGTACTTTATATTATAGTTATGCGAGAAGCTACCAGACAAGTGTAGTTTAGTGGTTTGTGACAACAGTTGTACAACATTAAAAAAGTGGTTCTTTCCTTGGTAGTATATTTGACTTAAGGTATGGACAGCTTTAGAAAATAAGTATTTTATCACTATTTTCTCCATACTGTAAGCCTTGTCTGTTTTTGAACAAAAATGGGCTTGTGTCCTTTTAAAAAGTGAAGAATATTCCTGAACAAGCAAAAATGAACTATTACCTGATGTACCCAGTACTGAAGAACAGTCATTTATTTTCTAAACCCGTTTCTTTCAATTCAGTGTTGCAGTTAGCTAGAGCTTATTCAAGGAGATTTAGGAGGGAGTTATGCATTAACCCTGGGTTGTGGTAGGTCGTGAAATGTGTCGCTGCAGGTTGATGCCCTGACAATTGCGTTTGATCTCACCATCGCCCAGGTCTGAAAGATCATGTTAAATTAACCAAGGTGGAAGCTTTGCTGATTGCCCTCGATTCACTAATTGGGACCTGGTGGGTCACATGAGAAAAATTGGGTTTGTGACACCAAAATGTTGCATTAAAGGACATGCAGTGCACAAAACAGACTTGTGGATATACTGTAGATACTGGACAGAGTTTACCATGACAGCTTCTTTACTGGGCCAGGCTACGGGATGATTGTGTTGTACAAAATATGTTTTGTAAAATTCATTATCATATCAAAAATCTAAGTACTGAACATTGTATAATTTGAAACAAATCATTTTGCTAGTATAACAGATAAAGTTGCATTACTGAATTATTTAAACAAAGCTGCAGCTGCCAGTGGACATATATTGTATGTATTGCTGCACATCTCATCAATATACACTATTCAGTTACAGTATATTTTAGTGGGTGGTGTGATTATGATTCCAAACAGTACATAATTAAATTACTTATTTTAAAAAAAAAAATCATCTTTGGATAGTGAAAAAATAATTCTTAAATAATTTTTATTTACCTACAAGCTGTACCAGCTGGTTTTGATTTTGTAATACATTACTAAAATGACAAATCAGTTACCAAAAACTAAACTGTAAGTGTTTACAATCCAGGAATTGCACTACAGTATACTAGACAAGATGCATTACTGTATATGCTAAATGGACATTTTTTAATGTATATGGCATAACTCCTTTTTTGAGACAGACATTGTAATATTTCTCAAAATGCAAACCAAATTACGTTTGTGGAAAGGCATGATAAACATGGTTTGCATGTAAAAAGGAAACAGTTATATGTTTAATGTGTCTGTTGTAGTGGGGTTCCTAGTCAGTATTAATATGTCTATTCACTACATTATTATTATTAACTGAGAAAAGAAACATCTCAAATAAATATTTCAGTATTTAAATAATAAACACATTTTTTGTGTTACCATTTTTGAATGATCTGAAATATTTCCTTTAATAAATTAATGCCTTATTGGCTAAGTATGAGTGCTTGCGTGAGTGTGTCCTGTGGTAAACCGTTTCTTCCCTTCTTCCCAATGCTGCCATGATATGCTTGGCCCCCCACAACACTGACGTGTTTTCAAAAGTTGTTGGAAATACCAGGGTTTTTTTTTTTTTTGCAAAAGCAGCAAACCAGAATTATAAGTGGATAAATAGTTCCATCACAAAGTAGCAGATGAGTGTCACACTGATCATGTTTGCACTCACTTGTTTCTTCCTAATTGTTTTTTAGTATCAGCACAGCAAGGTTATTTTAGTTTTGCCCTTTTATGTTAGTTTATATTTCTGTACTAGTTTTTCTACCTAGCTTCACCCAAAGAACTGAAAAAATGTACATTACATAAATAAATAAAATGAATTGCACATCTGATTATTAACTTTCCATGCCAAATGTAATTGCAAAAATTGAATTGAATGTTCAACTGTAAATTGAATTGTTGGTTTTTAACTGTTTGTTAAATAGCATGTAAAGTATAATGCTGTGGAAAAGAAGAAGCTGATGAGTAATAATAATGAGTCTAGTTTATTTGATTTCTTTCTGTACCTCTCAAAAATATTTAGAAAATCAAAATAAGGACCAAATCCGAGTAGCACTGCAGTTTCTGACTTTAAGAGATTCCTTAGCTTACAAGGGATTTCTCGAGGGATTAGATGCCTGTAGGGTGCCACATAAACAGAACTGTGATTTGCTAAATTGCAGAGAGAAAGAGAGAGGGAGATAAATTCATCCTGGCATTCAGGGAGTGCTTTTTCATGCCATTACAAGTAGACAGGAGCTTCTAGCTGGTGATACGTGATGTCTTTCAGAATGGTGCCTTCTGAGCAACAGAGTGAAAGAGAAGGTATACTACTAGAAGATTAGTGTAGAGAAAAAGAAAAAAGAAAGCTAACAGGAAACTTTTTTTTTCTAGGTTAGTACTTTTTGCACCCCTTAACATTTTGATTTAATTTAACCAAGATATTGTGTTAATTTTTCATGTGGGTGAAATGCCCTGCTGACAGAAACCTAAACCTCAGAAATAAATTTTTTACATAAGCAAAAGGTGAAAAATGTATACAGAGAAGCAGAGTAACCAAAGGAAACAAAGCAGGAGCGGTCTTAAATCTGTGAGCAGCAAGTGAAGCTGAGAGCAGAGATAAAAGCCTGTGTCTGATGCAAGGTGTGATCAAGGAAATGAAATGTGAATAAATCAGAGCATGTAAATGTTAGAAAAGGAATTCAGAGGAAAGGCTAAAATTAAATAATTCAATTGTATAAATTCATTATGAAGAATTAGAAAATGTCACCAGAGTATTTCATATACTAATAGGAAAAAAGAAGTCAGTCATTTTGAAAAAAATGACACATTTTGCTGCATACAAGAAACATAAATCTGGAGATACCTGCAAAAAATTCTACTCCAATGAAGGGTCAATTCTTCGTATTTTTAAATTGAAGACTACACCTAAAGGAGATAATATATGATATAAACTTGGACCCTGCTTGCAAGCTATGTGAGCTTTTAAGGTTCTTTAAGTACTTTTGCCTATGTAATGACAAGTTGTTCTGATGGAGGAAAGGAAAAATATAACTGTCACGTTTACATATGATCCTGGAAGAGAAACCTATTGCAATGAGTTGAAGTACTTTACAGACACATAATACATGGAGGTATTTATCTACTGATTGTCTTGGACACTTTTTTAAAGGATCACAAGTACCGAAAGGAGGAAAATGCTTGCTGAAAAAAAAAATGTCTTTTGCTTTTGTTCTTACCAGTTTGTTTGTTTGGGTGTTAGACTGTAAAATAATATGGATCATGCATAAAAAGCAACTGTATAACAAAAGAATTTATGGAAATTAAAGTTTGGAGAAACTAAAACACATGATAAACTGGAATCATATGGATACAACAGCAGATATTTCAATGAAGATAACAGATGATGGAAGGTATGGTATTACCGTAATTCTCAATTATTGAAAAAGAATATTTAGAACCAGGTGGTGCAGTGGTAGAGACCAGGGTAAATGTTAAGATTTTATTTTCTGTGTGTGATGTTTAATTATGACTTGAATCATGCTTCTTCTAGTAAAGGTTAGCCTTTTCAAGAAAAATCTTAAAACATTCATTTGGATAGGTTTAATTGTGGACAGTCAAGTACATTGTGTTTAGCATTGCTGCCTCACAGCTCCAGAGAGCTTTATTTGGTTTTTACCCCAGTCACTTGGACATTCTGTCCTCTGGCTGCAAAAGGTATCATCCAGTATTTCCAGTTTCCTTCCAAATTCCAAAGATATGCATGTTAGTTTGACTGTCAAATCTAAATTTTCCTTTAACAGTGGCTGTGAATATGTGTGAATGTGCTCTGAGATGATCTGCTATGCCATTTACTGTAGGTTTTTGCCTTGAACTCCTTAAATTGCTTTAAGCGCTGAATTTTAACTAGCAGGTTTTAAGAAGGGTGGCGGCATGAATGGATTTTCGCCTTTTCTCAAGCAAATTACATTAACTGTGAAATTAAAATGGCAAATATTTTAAAGCACAATTTGTCATTTATCGTTATAAATAGAATAGAATAGAAATGGTGATTTGAGTATGAACTCTGATGAACTTAATGTTAGATAAAAGGATTGTAATTTCATGAATGTGTTATGTAAGGTCCGTCAGTTGCAAATTAATTATTTTCATATAGTAGTTATACTGGTTCAGGGTATTGCAGTGAGGCACAGCTCTAGTGGCTTAGGTTCAATTTAAATGGTAGCCATTAAATGTGTAGAGTTTTCTGAAGTTATTCTTTGCTCGATAGATTAATGTCTGTAAACTAACATGGTATGAGTGACTGTGGTTGTCTTTATTTGTGTGCATTGTAAAAGGCTAATATCTCATTTCAGATTTTTTTTTCTGAAGCCTGCACATTGCTGCCAACCCCATAACTGAATAAGGGGATTTGAAAAATGTATACAGTATATGAATAAATAACCTAAGAGCTAAAATGGGCAGGTATAGGATCCTGTTGCTTATTTTAGGGTATTATATTTTGTCTAATTTTGAGAGCAGTTTTATACCCGTATGACCCTGTATTGGAATCAGAGGGTTTTGTGAATGAATATTGATGGATGGTTGGGATGCATTTTCATCTTTGATATTTTATATTTAACTTTTATTTATCCATATATTTATATGTAAAATAAACGTGATTGATTGGTTTATAATACTAATAGATTTAATTATTTAAAAAGTATTTTAATTACAAATGTGAGCATATGAAAAATATACAACTACTAAAAGTACACAATTAATAATAAATAAGGCATGGAGTAAAATTCAGGATATACAACTAAGATCATATATTTGTATCCATAAACTATGCCTTGCTCCAGACATAAAAAATATAATTATAATAACAAATTATATAATTTATTAAGATGGCTTGAAAATGGAAAGATTTATGATAATAAAAATGAAAAATAATCAGAGTGACATAGGAAACCAGTAGTTACTCATGCTGCTTCACAGATCCAGCGTACCGGGTTTGAATCTTGCATCTTGCGTCATTTGAGTTTGTACGTTGTGTCTGTGTTTGCATGGATATCTTCTGGGTTTGCCAGTTTTTCTTCTTTGTTCCCAAATACGTACTGAGTAGGTGATTGGTGATTCTAAATAGGTGTTGTTGAGTGTTTGTGTACGGTTCACAATGGATTCGTGCCCAGTCTGAGACTTTTTCCTGCCTTGTGGAATAGACTTCTGTTCTCTGTGACCCTGAATTAGTTTAAGCATGTTTGAGAATGTTATAGCATAGTTATACTTTTCCTTCCTGTTAATGCTTATTATAAGTAAAATGTACAGTAAAATTGTTCTATATGTTGTATATTTTTGGGGTTATATAGTCGGTCAGCATGTTTATCATTGACATAAAGAATTTGATAGAGTGTAAAACTGTTTACAGGATATTTGTTGACTAACAGTCAACAGAGGAGCTAACAGCTCTTTGTCAATATTATTACATGATCTGCTGTTGTGTGAAATAACACACTTTAGATTTGAGAATGAAGAAAAGAAAACTTAACTGTGGGATACACACCAGACAGTGTCTGTTGTTCTCAAACTTGGTCACTGATTTGGCGTATTATTGAATGTTTTGTACACATATGTTAAAAATACTCTGTTCTGTGCATTGTGAGTGAATAAAATAATGTCCTCTTAATACCTGTTGGGGATCTGGAATAGCAATATAATTACTTTATCAGATGAAAATTGTTTTCAATTATATTGAATTATTAATCTTGTTTTAAATATCTTACTTATTTTTTAAAAGTGAAAAGAAAATCTAAAATACACATTTTGTTGATTTTTGCTATTTAGTTTGAAGTGCTGCAGAAACAATACATACAATTTGTACAATGTATAACAAATCATTTCAGCTGCGTGAAGACAAGCGTTCAAAATACAAAATCAAATGTTGAGACTGGCTGTTTTTGAGTAAGTTTGGCAAATAAGATGCACCTGTAAATAAACTTCACAGAAGAAAGGGCTATGAAACGCAAAATATTGCTGTAAGTGTAAGTGCTGCACATAAGTAATCTTGGGCAGCAGGCGTAAACAGTGATTTGTGCTGCAAAAGAATGAATTTCACTGCATTATACTTTTTAAGATTGAAATTTGAAGCAAATGAGAAAAAGCTGACTACATTTGTATTGTCATTGTTTTAGACATGATCCTGTTAGTAAATATTAACAGCTATTTTTCATTGTTTCTCTGTGCCTCTTCCCCCCAGATGCCAAGGAACAATCTGAGCCAGAGCGAGAGGGCTTCTTTGCCCTGCACCAGCGCAGAGGAGCTATCAAACAAGCTAAAGTACACAACGTCAAGTGTCATGAGTTCACCGCCACATTTTTCCCTCAGCCGACATTCTGTTCTGTCTGCCATGAATTTGTCTGGTATGCTTAATAATTTTGTAGCTATAACGTACAAGACAAGGCAATTCTGACATTGGTTTATATGATGTAGAATAACGTAGTATCTTGTATAACATAAATATTTAGCAAACCAAAAGAAGGATGCTTTTTAAATGCTGTTTTATACAAAAGTGCTGAAAGTTTTTCAGAAATGTAAGCTTGTGCTTTAGTGGGATATTACTGAATGATAACCAGTGATATGCAGCTGGACCAAGACAGTCACCATATCGGCGGTTTTAATATCACCCATTTTTTAATGAATAATTTGTTCTAAATATTGATACATTGCTCTTTTACCAACTATTCCAAATTTTTGGGTGCTGATTCTATTAGTGGGAATCACATTTGCCTATTTTTATTCAATATTTATTTTCCAAATGAGAGAAAATAAGTTGCATAATTTTAGGGCTAACCGAGGACAAGACATTTGTTAATAATTCCCTAATATGTAAATGTATAAATATTTGCTTGCTTCTTGACATATACTGCTAGATTCTGGCATATTCCAATGTACTGCTCAGAGGATGAATGTCACTTATCAACTCATTCCTATCTTAATTCATCATAGTAGTATCTTTCTATGCTATATTTGCATTTAGCAGAGATTTTGTATTTTTCATGAAATTTACAAGTTCTTACAGTATGTTTATACACAGAATTATATTAGAGTGCCCATACAGAAACAGAGAGATCATCTGCATTATATTGTTAAGCTTTATTTTCTTCAAAGATAGTGGTGGAGTTTGTGTTATTATTGCAAAGCCTTTGGCATTTTGAGTATTCTGTATAGATCTAGGTTTTGTTTTTGGGAGTAGATTTAAAGCTTCTATACAGTTGCACATATGTCTTTAATCGTTCTGTTGTTTTTGACCTAGAAAGTGTGCATCTTTCCCTTAATGCAACATATTTTCTAATGTCCTCATAATGTTCTAATAATTTAGATTAATTGCCACATCTATAATTGTATGTTGTATGTGTGTGCCTTACGATAAACTTGCCTTCTGTCCAGAGGGGATTCCTGCCTTGAATTAAGGGCTTCCAAGATAATCTTCAACTCTTTACTGACTAGGTTAATAAGATGGAGAGCTGGTGGCAATTATTTCTAGCTGCTGTCTCTGCAGTCCCAATAGGCCATTCTTTATTTCTATGTATTTTGTTTTTAAAATGTGCTGTGCACAACTATATGTTGCTGTATTTCTTGAACAACATAAAGAATGTTAGTTCAATTCAAGAATGTCGCCAGTGAATCATCTATAATAATAACTTCTTGAATATGTTGTGTTGTGATGCAGGACTTTGCGGACACTTCTCCCTCAGACATTCGAAAGAAGTGCATGTTAGACTGATATGGAGAAAGTGTGTGAGTGTATGTGGGTTCATGAATAAACCTTTCACTCAACATGGCAGGGCTTTTTATAGACTTCTGCTGACATAGCCTGCCTCTGACCATAAAACTGGATTAAGCAAGCACAGTTAATACTACAATGAATGATATTAGTTTTTTCTAATAGGGCTCGCTCCTTTCCACTTTTAACACCTTTGAATGTTTATTTATAAAAAGTTATTGTTATATATAACAGGTATAGTGATTTTCCTCCACCTAATGACCAGAAAAATCACTCTTGATATTTTATTCAGATTAGCATTGAATGGCTATCTAAACCATTGGTACTGAATCAGCATTTTAGTGTTATTCTGAAACAACAGCTAAACCTTATCATTAGATGACGCCAGATTCTGTTTATTTGTTTGCTTTGTGTCTTAACACCTTTGTTATTTCCTCCTGAACTGGCATAAAGGGTTGAAAAGAGGTGCTGGTAGGCACGAACTACCTAACTACCTAATCAAATTAGCTTTGCATTTCTGCCATTATCCTCTTTATGCTCTTTTTATTATCTATTACTTTTATCAGGAAAAAAAATCAGTTTTTATTTGAAAGCAAAAATTGTAAAGAAATATGTAAAGCCATACCAGTTCATATTAGAAGCAATAATGCTTAAGTATTTTGATGTATCATGAAGTAAAGGAAAATCAAAGTTAATGTATCAGATAACAACCAGATATATATTTTGTTCTGGCTAAAATCAGCTGCACTTATACAGCTGAAATGATTTTTCCTGGCATTGCTCATATCATATTCAGGAAGGTGTTGTGTTGCTCCAAAAGCCTTAGTCTGAATCCTAGTCCCAGTCATAATCTGGGTTCAAAGGCAAAATAGTGCCCTCTCATGTTGGCATGGGTTTCTTCATTGGATATTTTGGTGTTCCCCCCACATTTTAAACACATGCAGGTTGGGTTGAATGCACTCTCAATTGAACTGGTGTGAGTGAGTGTGTGGATTCCCACAACAGAACAACACCCTGTCCAGTTTTGGCTCCTTTTTGCTTAGACTGTGTCTCCCATAACCTTTAAATTGGTCAAAGCCTCTACAGACAATGGATGGATGCTGGTAAGTTACCCTAGCATTGCTGAAGAGTGCGCTGCACCCACATAAATAAATGAATTTTAATTGTCCTTCCAGTAGCAAAGTAGCTTATAAGAAGCGTTACAAGATTAAAGATGGCCACATAACTGTCTCACAATAAAATTCATCTGATCAGTTTATCATTGCAAAAACCCACTGTACAATTAAAAAGCATTCATATAATGGATGCATGGATAAATAAATAAAGCCTACTATTAGACTTTGAGACTTCAAACTAAATCTACTGTATATGTTCAGATCAACTGTTTCACATCCATGATATTAAAACTCGCACTGATTCCTGCCTAAGCATGCTTTTTGCTATTTGTTGCACAAAGTGATACTGAAAGCAGCAGTAAATAATGCATTCATTTCAGCTGTAAGATTATTGATCTAGTTCTCTTTCTCTCTGTAGGGGCCTCAATAAACAAGGCTACCAGTGCAGACGTAAGTGAATGGTTTAATGTCATTGGTAAATAGTTAATGATATATAGCACTATAATTATTTTTAGTAATCTGTTTTTGACTGATTTTTTTTTTCAGAATGCAATGCTGCTATTCATAAGAAATGCATCGACAAAGTTATTGCCAAGTGCACCGGATCTGCTGTCAACAGCAAAGAAACAATGGTGTGTATTAATTACAGAACAAGTACTGTATATTTTGTCTGTTTTCCAGAAGTTTCAGCAGGACTTAGAAATTATTTTGTCAATCTTAACTATTTCAGCAATCAAAAATGAATAAAAAATGTCACTAATTTCCTTAATTAAAAAGGCTTGAATTAAAAAAAGGTCAGTTTTCCCTGTTGTGACCTGAAATTGATTTCCTTCATCAGGTGGTATTGGCTGTTAAGCACTGCCTTTCCACTGAGTATCAAGCCCCAGCACTTCTTGTTAATTAATTTATGCCCATATTTGTAATATTTGTAAAGAATTAAGATATCTAATACCTGCTGGTCTGGTAACTTTAATACTGTGCTGACATTAGCTGAATTTATCCTAGAGATTTTGACCCTCGTGATCTCTCTTGATACATGTATGCGTTGCAGGAGTATATTGACTGCCCTCCCCAGCACATTCCTATGTTGTAGCAAACCTTGGTAATGTGCCTCATACAGTCTAAAAAGCATGTCAGCTGATAAATGGAAAAGTTGGGACTTATAATTATACATGCATTTGTCTTAACTTCAAAGTGTGAGTTGATAAATTGTTTTGTCTCCAGTATGACCACATGTAAAGTAGACAAGGACAGAAGTCAAATGAATTATCAAATGTATGAAGATAAAGTGGACAAACCCATACAGATCTGTTATTTTCTTTAAGGAATGAGTATATACTTAAGGGGGCAACCCTTGTATTGCTAATGATATGAACCAGAATTACTGTCTCATGCTCATGAATTACTGTCAAATGATTATTTGTGGGCGGCACGGTGGCGCAGTGGGAGCGCTGCTGCCTCGCAGTTAGGAGACCCGGGTTCTCTTCCCGGGTCCTCCCTGCGTGGAGTTTGCATGTTCTCCCCGTTTCTGCATGGGTTTCCTCCCACAGTTCAAAGAAATACATGTTAGGTGGATTGGCGATTCTAAATTGGCCCTGGTGTTTGTGTGTGTCCTGCGGTGGGTTGGCACCCTGCCCGGGATTGGTTCCTGCCTTGTGCCCTGTGTTGGCTGGGATTGGATCCAGCAGACCCCTGTGACCCTGTGTTCGGATTCAGCGGGTTGGAAAATGGATGGATGATTATTTGTTTTCTTAGACCATAGTGGTTAATTTCAAAGTATGAAAAGAATAAATATGTATAACTGAGTAATTACTTTTAAACTTCACCCTACCATCCCACCAAATAAAAACAGAAGTACAGCAAGGTAAATGATTGCTTTAAACAATTGAGAAAGGTGTCAATAAACAGTAATATAATGAATTATTAAGTTTTTTCTTACTAAGTAAATGTAATCTTTTCCAATTTTAAGTAAACTTGTTTTTCCATTTCCCTGTTGTAAGAATATTGGTCTTGAGCAGTATGAGACAATGAGTAAGTAATATAATGAGTATTATCACATTAGAGCAGTGGTTCAGGTTTCTGCCGTTTTGTATTCCAACCAGTTTCACAGCTAGTGCATCATTCTTACTTTAAATTCATCTTTCACCTTTATTAGACTAAATAGCTTTCTGTCATCATAATTGTTCTAACTCTCAAATTTTCTAATTTCATTTTTTAGGGTGTTGTTTTTTCCCCCCAAAGAGTTAAATTGTTAGGTTTCAATTTGTCATTTTCTTTTTGATTAACCCTGTTCTACAGAAGTTGTTTCCTCTGCTGTAGCCAAATGCTTACAACACTGAAGGCTAAAGGAGGGCAAATAGTTCATTGCCATATTCACTGGTCTGTTTGTATGAAATGTTTCTCAATGAACAGACAAGTGAAATCAAAATCAGAATTCACTTTATTAGCCAAGTACACTAATGTGTACTAGGAATTTATCTTGATAGTATTGGAGCAACATACAAAGACAACACAGAATACTAAAGATAAATATAACAAGATAAAAAAATATAAAGTGATAAAATATGATGCAGCATCAAGGGCAATAAAAAATATAGAGATAGTAGGATTAAAATAACCAGGTAGTCTAGTGTACAGGTATATTTACATAGACAATGAGTAGAAGCTCAGACTTACTGCATGTGGAAAAAACTGTTTGGGCGATGTGTTCTTTTAGCTTTCTCTGCACAAATATGCTTACCGGTCTTTGGAACAGGTGATGCCCTGAGTGAGTTGGATCAGCAATGATATCTGAGGCCTGCTTCCTTACTCCACACCCATATAGTACTTGAATGTGCAGTAAGTTACAACTATGACCTTTTCACGGGCTCTTATGATGCACTATAGATTGGCTGTAGCCTGAGCAGAGGAAGCACCAAGCCAGACAGTTATAGATGAAGTCAGAAGTGACTTGATGATGGCTTTGTAAAACTGGACCAGTATTGCTTAAGGGAGATTGAATTTTCTCAGCTAATACAAAAAGAACATTTTCTGATGGACTTCCTTAATAATACATGTGATGTTTTCATCCCACTTAAGTTTTTGTAACAGAAACTTAAATAAATCTGCTATCCCAAAGGCTGAGCCATTTATAGCAGGTTATAGGTGAGCAGATAACTGTTTCCTAAAATCTGTGAGCATCTCCTGAGTTTTTTTAAATGTTAAGGAACAAATTATTATGACTGGACCACAATGTTGCATTTTGCACCTCTTGTCTGTATATAGACTCATCATAGTTTGAATTGAGGCCTGTTAGTGTGATGCCATCTGCAGTGTACCAGCACTAAAGGTTAATGAGTAAACTGTACCCAACAACACATCTTACCTGTAAGAAAGTCTGTTATTTAATGGCAGATTGAACTAGGCAGGTTGAATTTAGCGAGTTTCTTATCTTGGAGTACTGGGATGATTGTATTGAAAGTGGAGCTAAAGTCTACAAACAAGATCCTCACATATGACCCTGGCTTATCAAGAGCTGGTAAATAAAGCTCAGACCTCAATTCAGGTTGGCTCTGTATGCAAACTGAAATGGGTCCAGGAAGTCTTTTGTAGCATTCTTGAGATAATTCAGAATGAAGCTTTCAAAGGTCTTCATTACCATAGAGGTTAAAGCTACTGGTCTGAAGTCATTCAGGCTTGATTTATTTGCTTCTGGAATGATAGTGGAGGTTTTAAAGCAGGCAGAAACAGTGTCAAATTCAGAGATCGGGTGAAAATATCTACAAATACTATAGTCATCTGGTCTGTGGAAGGGGAAATAAGTTCTGCATCTTTTTAATATTTTGCTTTTTAAATAAGCTGCAGAAGTCTTTTGGTGACAGGAGGGGGAAGCTGAGGAGAAGAGTTGTATACAGTAGTAGCAGTGAGACAATCAGGTAGATTTATGTCCCATTTGTTTTCAGAGCAGCCATAAAATTGATTTAACTGATTAGCCAGACTTGGATCAGCAGAAATGTTTGATGTTTACTTCTTGTAGAGAAAAGCCAAGGAAAATGACACCTTTTATGCTTTTTTATGTTTACTTCTTGCAATTAGTGACCTGTTTAAGGCTTCCCAGATTGATGCGCTGTCATTTGCAGACTATTCTTCCTGCGGCTTATCTGAGTATAGTACTTTATTTTGGTACCATTGGTTATTTTTTCCAAGATATTTGGCATTCCTGTATTCCTCACAATTGCCAGATCTGAAAGCACAGTCTTTGTGCTGATGCACCCTTCTGAGCTCTGGGGTGAAACAAGACTTTTCATTGCTAAACTTCACATTTATTTTTGTTGGAATGCAAAGACTTCATTGCTGATGCTGTAACTTCATATCCTGTAGCATTCAATGTTGTTTGCAACTTCATATGCATTGCTTTGTTTAGTGTCAGCTTCTGTACATAATTTGGAGCAGACTCTACAGAAAAAAGTAAATTAAAAAGAAAATGGCAAAA
The DNA here is from genome assembly GCF_016835505.1 of Polypterus senegalus. Classification (NCBI taxonomy): domain Eukaryota; kingdom Metazoa; phylum Chordata; class Cladistia; order Polypteriformes; family Polypteridae; genus Polypterus; species Polypterus senegalus. Next base: position 80,538,241 of record NC_053161.1, read on the forward strand.
GAGATGAATGCATTGATAGTGATACTGGATAGAATAAAAATCTACAGCCATGGAGCTCCCCACAACTGATCTTGAAAAACCCCACATTAGAGTGTTCATTTGTCAATAGTGCTCCCTCCAGCATTACCTGAAAAAGAACCATAAAGGATAAGCACGTACTGTATGTTGACCCTGAACCTACTCAAACATTATGGAAAAATTGTAATCCAGAAAGGATTAAGCATGTGACATAGCACCAGCGTGTGGCAGTGGAGGCAGCGTGTAAATGTTGATTTTCATTTTTTGTGTCAGGATTCAATTGAAAGATGCTGTTTCAGGTTGTCTAAGAGTGTATTATTGTATGAATACCTTGCTTTTGTTTGAAGATACTTCCTTTATCAGTAATAGTATTTTATAATAAAGCCTAAATAGATGATAATTAGGGAATTGAGCTGTATTGCTTCTAGTTTCTTACATGTAATGAGAAAATGTTTTTTCCGGGAGTCAATATTTAGAACAAGGTTCTTTAAACGATGTAACTATACTATTGACATACAATTCTCTAAACATATTGGTACCATTTGCAATGTTTTTAGTGATTTATACTTTAGGAGGTTGAATGTATGGTTAACTTGAACAGGATGTTGTTCAAATATCATCTCACTAATACCAGATTGTTAGTGAGTGCATAACCACCAATTTATTAAGTATGGTTGCATCTATTTATAGATCGTGACCCACAAAGTAAAGAACATAATTAGGAACAGGTGCGGAATTTAATACTGTGAGACCCTGATTTATATTTCTTTTGATCATTTAATACTCTTATCCAAATGATGGTTATGAAGAGATACTGCATAGAGATGCAGGTTCAGCACATAACACGTAAATCATCTAAGTGGAGCAGTGATGTGATATTGGTTGATGTATGCACAGAAGGAAGTAAGACAAGGTAACTTTTTAAAATGTTAAATTGTTTCAGCATCATGAAATCGTATCTGCCACCCAAGCCACCTTCTAGTTGGCTAGAGGAGGCATCAAACATGTGCTTTGTGTAGTTAATGCTAGTGCTGGGCTTGTTGTTTATAGCACATGCTTTTATGCCAGTTATTTCAAACAACAACAGCAGCACCAATTTGCCTCCCAACTTGTCGGGGTAATGACAGATTATTTTATATACTAGTATACTTTTCCTGAATTACAGGCAATGTTACTGAAAAAACAGAAATATTTTAAATAATGTTCGAGAGCTCATGCTTTGGTTATACCAGTGTATATTCTGGCAACAGTTAAGCTATTCTTCAGTGCTATATGTTTGGGAGACCAAAAGATGCAGACTTACCGTCATGCTGAAGATGGGCTCACAGGAATTTTTCCAGTTTTTACAGCCGTGAAGTGGAGGTTATTTTCCTTCAATATCCCTCCCCTATGATCCTTTTAAACAGCCCTTATTAGGTTGACAATATATGATAACTTGCTCCCATTAACTCACACTTAACCATGCAAAATACAACTGCCCAGTCATAGTAAATTCCTGAAAATGCATGAGAAGTTTTGATTGTGTGCCATGGTATATTCTTATACTGACACTTTGTCTGCCCCAGACATAGTCATGTCTCACAACCCTGCTATAATGAATGCTTTTATAGAGCTTTACTTGTGATGTTTTTTTACAAGTCAAAAATGTATTCTGAAATCTTTAGTACTTTGTTTTAAGCCTTTGAGACATATTGTATTACTTTTTATTTTTTATGTTTGGTTTCATTTACATCATGTGGTGTTGTGTTTGATTGTTTGCACTGCACTCTTGTAATAAAAAATATACAAATCTAAATGTATTGTAATTGTGGGTCTTGTCACAATCAATATCTGTGTGGAGTTTGCATATTCTCTCTTTGTCTTTTTTATGTGTTTGTCTATTTCTCAAAGATGGACTGGCACCCTTTAGTATGCACTATCTTGACACCTAGTATTTTTATGACAGATGACTTTAAATGTTTATCTATAGGTTCAGTAAATGTATAGATAAATGTTATTGTGTTTACATGAATTCTCATTTCATGTCTCAAATAAGATCATCTTTGCTAGTGCTCATCGTAGACAGTTCTGTTCTAAATCAGCATACAACACTGTAGGTTTTGGTTAGTGACTGCAGGTGAATCTTTATTTAAATAGTTTGCAATAGTTGAATTATCTTCTGTTGTCTGTCATGTCAAATATATTTTTGCTTGCTTCTCTTTAGTGGTCTGGAAATGAGGTTCACCTCCTTAGATATTCAGCAGTGGCATATTAGATTTCTAAAAGATAATGTCTTCTACTTTGTTGTTCTTTTTTAATAATGGCTCCCTTATCTTGTAAATATATTGAAACAGATCTATTATTGGTGAAAATGAAGGAAAAACATTAATGGCAATAATAATAAATAGTGGTATATTTTTATTTTTAAAATAAACAATTGTACAATTCTAATTACACGGGATATGTACACAATTCTTGACTGAATTTATCACCTTTGTTTTACTCCATAGATACACAAAGAAAGGTTTAAAATAGATATGCCACATCGGTTTAAAGTCTATAATTACAAGAGTCCTACCTTTTGTGAACACTGTGGAACTCTTCTGTGGGGTCTTGCAAGACAAGGTCTAAAGTGTGATGGTGAGTTTTTGATTTTGTTATCGAAAAAAAAATCTAAGGATAAATGTCACCCTTAAAATGGGCTTAATTTTTGATATATCGTAAGTTTAATGTGTTTGTATAAGTGATCACATAATATTTCCTATAACCATTTAAAATGCATCGAGAAGATGTGTAGAACTATATTTTTCTGTGCAGCGTGGAGGAAGCAGTAGTAAATAAGATAACAGCCTATCGCAGGAAACACAAAAGAAGACCCACCAGACATACAACAAGTCAACATAAAATATGTCTTTGAATTGTGTAAAAATCTGACTTCCCCAGAGAAAATCCATGTGGAAAATGGAAAACATGCCGATTTGATTGCCTAGGAAGTCACTGAAGTCGGAAATTTGTAACAATTCTTAGTTCACTTATCAGTAACTCATATTCATTCTCCTTAACAGTACATGGAATTTTTAGCAATTAGCAGAGCTACAAAAGATGTGAAGGTGAAGCATAGTTTTATTGCATCAATTTAATTCTAATCTGGGCCCCTTTTTCCATTTTGAAGCTCCTAACATGCTTGTGGAACTATGTCTTTGGCAGACTTTCAGAGAAGTAACTCGACTCACATTCTTTACTCAGGATAATGCAATCATTGTTACAATTTTATTGTTTATGAGAATAAACAAAAGATATTTAAAAGTTTGACTGAAGCCAGTAGAATAGTATATTTGTTAAGAATTTTTATGGCTTAAAATCCCACAGACATTGATTTAACCTACGTTAAGATGATGACTGTAAAAATTCAGTACCTCTTTACCTAGCCTTATCCACAGATGTCATGGAGGTAAAATTCAGAAATACTTAATTACGGTGACTAAATGATATTTCTGTGGTAAAGCCAACATTTGAGGTAATGACTGCAAAACATTTCCAAAATAAGGAAGTAAGCAGTTCTTCTTATCATACAAAGGACAAATGTTTCAAGTAGCCATTTATATGAGTTTCTATAGAGGGCAGATACTGCTTATTCAACCATGATATCAGTGGCAGTCACATTGGCGGCACATCCTTTCATGATTGTGCCACATTGTGAAAATGGTATGAGAGATGGCATCCTGTCCAGCTCATAAAACAACACATTCTGTCATCTGAGTGCAGCTAGAGGCACCCTGACTTGAAGAAATCAACCAAAACATGTTCATAAGCATATTGGACAAAGACAGAGTAATAAATGTGGCAAATGGTTATACACAGTGTTTCCACAAACAAATGAAGCACTGGACAGAAACATCTTCTTCTTTTTCTTTCAGCTGCTCCCATTAGGGGTTGCCACAGTGGATAACCTTTTTCCATATCTTTCTGTCCTCTTCATCTTGTTCTGTTACACCCACTGCCTGCATGTCCTATCTCTCCACACCCCCCAAAAATCCAAGCAAATAGGTCAGAAGTACTAGAATTAAAAAAAAAAAATGGTGGTTTTTGCAAAAAGACAAGTTAAACAAGTGATAAGCCAATGCCACCATCCAAACTTCTCTTTTATTTAGTTCTGTCCTTCACAAGATGTGACTGACATATTAATTGAGTAAAAGAAAAATGTAAGTGTTCTGGAAAAAAGAAAAAAAAACACATTTAATTTTAATAAATATGATTACCTGTGAAAAGCATTATTATTGAGTCTGTTGTCATTTCAAATATGCTACACATTTCCAACTGATATTCCTTCTATTCAGGTAATATGATAAAAGCTTTGTAATGCTTTTTATGTTAGTAATGAGTGCATATGTTTTCCATTAAAGGTTTTTTAATTAAATAAGACCATTAAATTATCTGTTAGTTTCTTCGACTAATTACCATTTGTCAGCAAATGTTCTTCTTTTTTTGATTAAACTTAATGTGCATATTTCAAAAATACACCTGAGTATACACTTAAATGTTCATACTTGAGAGAATCAAGAAGAATCCCGGTTTATGGCTTTCTTCTACCTCAGACTCATATTTATTCATACAGTATATAGTAGATGTTGTTGAAGTATTGCAGCTGCAAGGAGTATAGCGGGTCATGACAAACACATTTTGATCTTGGCATAGCATCATCTCTCCCCTTTTCTGCGGATCAGAGACATCCAGATATTTCCACTAGCCACAGGTCAAGAGTTTAAGTGGTGTACAGGTTACCTGACCTGTTTTTTTGCATTAGTTTTTATTTTAGTGCAATACTACAGTAGGATAGCTTTACATGCTATACTCTGTGTGTTTTTACGCAGTTCCAGCTTTAAGCTAAATTATAAAAGATATACAAGAATTGTGAAAGAAAAACAGAATGAAAAAAATGCATTGTACTTTCAATTTTAAAGATGTTGCCTTCCTAAGAAGAAGTCTGTTTGGCTGAGCTAGATGCATAAATGACTGATAAACACAGTAAGAAAATGTATCCATCCAGTCATCTCTCCATCTTACTACTTGAGTATAGGCTTTCTTTGGTGGAAATACTCACACTTAAACTTACATCAGTGCGATTTACACATTCTTAAATTTAAAGTTGCCATCTAATCTGACAGCACACATTCCTTGAAGAAATCTACTACAACACAACCTAATGAAGCAAACTCTACACAAACAGCTTTCTCAGCTACTGAGTAGTCTCCATGAAGATCTTTACCTGTAAGGGCTTCTGCAGATGGTGTAAAATACCCATAACCACTTGAAGGGGTTCTAGACTAATGATCCCAAGAAGAACCACTTATGAGGAATTAATCCAGTTCTTACCCAGAAATGGGGTTTATAGCATGTTTTGAGCCAGAGACATCTGGGTTTAGTGTTTGCAAATAAGCTGAAGCAAGAGCTTACTAGCAAAAGCAAAGACTTGGAGTTCTTTGTGATATCTGGTAGGTTAGATATTGAGGAAGTCATCACTTCTAGAATCCACAGGTATCAGACCTATATAGGAATTCCCCGAAAAAAAGTTTGTTTCTAGTTTTGTCTGTTGATTTTAATTGAAGAAGATGCTATGTTACTGTACATCTCATAAATGTTTCTTTTGGAACTAGATGTGCTTGTATAATGGGTGACAAGACCTTCTCATCGTATTGTCATGAAGTCAAACAGGATTTTTTTTGTTTCTATATATTTAATGTTGTTCTAATAAACAATGCTTATTGCCAAGAATGAGCTCATCATCACTAGAAAATTAGTGCATTTTTATCGGGGGGGAATCAAAAAACCTTGTTAAGATTACAGATCTATCAGTTTGGGATAACTCCTGAAGAGGAAGAATATTTAAAAGGATTCTTTTTTGGACAGTTCATTCTAGGAGGTGAAAATAGACCTTGCTACTGAAAATGGACAAAAACACAGGCTGAAATTATAGATATATACTGCTAATACTCTTTGACTCTTTGCCAGTCACCCCAAAATTGTTCACTGGTTTATGCACTGTACATATAAATTGTGTTGATGTACTGTATTACCAATATAGAAAGTGGAAAAAACAGCACACCCCCTTTTGCTGACTGTTATGGTTCATTTTGCACATCATCTACCAACACAGAAGTTCATTTGTCAATATAATACTATAATTCTCACCCTTATGTGGAACATAGGTTGCTACAAACTCTGTAAAGAGAAAATAGTTAAACAGAAAATATACAAATAACTAGAAAATGCTACAAATTGGTAGCTACTGAAACTCCTATTTCACAAGAGGAATAAAATCTTTAAAAGATGCCTTTTCAATCATGAAATTGCTCCATTATTGTCAATTGGATTACTTGTATGGGTAGGCTTCTCATTTTCATAGTAAAAGTTCACTAATTAGCTCTGCTTTCCTGAAGGGATCCTGTCTTGCAATGAAGCACAAGTTTAAGTTCTTCCTTTTGCTATATCCTGTTTCTATATTGCATCTGCGCATATGATATTAAAAACATATTTTATAGCATAATGTACCTTCAACTACTGTACTTATCATAAGCATCTAATAATTGGTATTAACTAATTTGACAGATTATGCAAAAACATCTTTTTTTCCTATTTAAGAAAGCAGCCATCATTCGAAGTGTCTGATTTTTGTTTGTATCTAATATGTAAACAAATTGATTTCAGTTTTGATTCTCTGCAAATCTAAATTATGTGCTAAGTGAGCAAGCAAAACACCTTACTAATGTCTTATGGTTTGATTTTGTAGAGTGTGGAATGAACGTTCATCACAAATGTCAGAAGAAAGTGGCCAATTTGTGTGGTGTGAATCAAAAGCTTATGGCAGAAGCACTAGCTGTAATAGAGAGTACACAGCAGGTAGGTATTCTGTTCAGTAAGTGTGCTTCCTGAACAAACATGCAAAATTATGTGCAATGTTAAATTTTCTGAAAAGTGGGAAGTCGTGATTAGAAATATTTTTATGTTGTACATTTATAGTTTGTTTTTTTCTAGGCACGAAGTCAAAGAGACAATGAGATCATTGGCCGGGAGGGTCCTGTGGATATTAGTCAGCCTGGTATCATCAGAGAGCCATCTGGGATTATGCAGGCTCCTGTTTCCATAAAAAGAGGTAAAACTATAGAATTGTTTCATGTTCTACTGCAAATCACATTGTTTAGAGATTGGTAAAATTAACTTGAAGTCTGATTATTGAAACAGAAAATAATGTTTTTCATTAAATTCATAATTTTTAAAAAATCACCATCAAATTATTGACCTTATGAGCTTAAACTGCATCCACCATGCAAAGTCCTCCAACTTGTAGGGAAAACTTGGTGGTTGGTGGCAGGATTGGCATTCTAGCCTCCGTAAAAAAAAAAAAAACTTCCCGTAGCTCTAAAATAACAAATAGGACCACTTTCTGCTCTCCGCGGGAGTAGCTGTGCTGCAGTCCCCCATAGGAAGGCTACTCTCATTATTAAGGGGATATAGGAAAGCCCTCGGGAGCCTCATTCCCAGAATAGTCAAAACCGTTAGAGAGCCAATGGGGTCAGACCTGTTGGGGATCAGAACTGATGTGGTGCTGAGGTGTCGCCCACTGCAGGGTAGCACTCAGGTCCCAATTTAAGGCGGTCCATCCAAGTAGGCACGTGGAACGTCTTGTCTCTCCGGCATGATGGGCATCTTCCTTTGCTGTTGGAGGAGCTTCGTAAACTCTGCATCTCAGTGGCACCACTCTCTTAGGTGCACAGACCTGGCCCGATCTCTGTAGATGGAGATCTTTTTATTGGTCTGGCTGTTGCTGTGGTGGACCGGCTCCTTCCAATGGTGTCTGATGTCACTCCTTTCAATGAGCATAATATGAGACTCAGATTAAGGCATTCTCTGGGTGCCTTGTCTGTTGTCTCAGTGTATGCTTGACTGCTGTGCATGATGTCTCGTTTAGGGAACCATTTTATTCGCAACTTTGCTTTGTGGTTGATAGGTGCCCCTGAGGTGACACTCCTCTAGTCATGGGTGATTTCAATGCGACCACTGGTACTGACAGGGCTGGTTATGAGGATTGTGTTGGTCCCAAAGGGTCTGGAGATGATGGTGAAATTGGCTCCATGTTCCTTGACTTTGCAAAAGCTGCAGATTGCTGGATCCTGGTTCCTGTGCCCAAAGCCGCATTGTTGGACTTGGTACTCCAATACAGGTGGTGCGGTGAAGGAGATTGATCACATCCTCATGGGCATATGCTAGAGGCTCCTATGACACTCCAGGGTCTACAGAAGTCCCCAGTTTATGATTTCTGTCCACAGACTTGCTACTCTGAAGATCCAGCTTAGGTTCAGTAGGCTACCACCTACTAGGAAAATGAGGATGGACCTGGCTGGACTCCAAGATCAGGCTGTATCTAATGAGTCTACACACAGATTGTGTGTAGAACCTGCAGACCTGGATGCGACTACTGATCCTAATGTGATGTGGGAGACCTTCCGTGACAAGATCCTGAAGGTTGCTGAGGGTAGTTCCTCCGGTATTCCCTGAAGGAGGTGTTTCTTCTCACAAGGCACCCTGGAAATCATGAAGAGGAGTCATAGAGCATGGCTTGATGGCATCTCCCGTCTGTACTGGGAACAAAGGAAGAACAGCTGTGAGAAGGACAGCTGTGAGGGCTCTGTGGGGAGATAAGGAGGTGTTTGTTAGAGTAATCTGTGAGCAAGTGACACACCATCTATGATCTAGTGACCCATGTCCTGCTTCGAGAGGAATCGATGCATTACGCACGTTTGAATCTGTTCCACGGAGAGTCTCAGTCAGGGAGGGTGATGGAATGGTCCTTACAGATGACGCTGCAATTGTGACACGCTGGACTGGCTACTTGGAGCAGCTGTTTAAAACCAATCCTCTGGGTAGTATGTTGGACATCTCTGGATCCATGGTTCTTGAGGCTGATCCTCCAATTAGCTGTAAACCTCCCAAACTCACTGAGATTGCACATGTGGTGAACCAGCTGATGGTAGGGAAGGCTGCAGGGATCTGTGGTATATTACATCTCCAGGCTGGTGGTAAGGCTGTCCTCCTTGCATTGCAAGCAATCTTTGCTTCCATAAGGGAGACTGGTGTCATCCCAACTGACTGCAAAATGGGAGTTGTCATCCCTATCTGGAAATGGAAGAGTGATCGTCTGGATTGCGGCAACTACAGGGAGATAACACTGCTCTTGGTGCCAGGTAAGGCCCTTACTAGTGTCATCCTCAATAGGATCCCTGATCATTTGCTCACCTACCTGTGACTGGAGCAGTCTGGTTTTACGCCTAAGAAGTCTACCATCAACCGCATCAATCGATTTTTGTAAAGCTTTTGACTCAGTTGATCGAGTTGCCCTGTGGGACATCCTGAGACTTTGCAGGATCCCCCCAAAGTTGCTGATATCAGGCTTGGCCAGTACATTGGTACTGAGAGTACAATGCAGAGTGGAAGCAGATCCTTTGCGTTTTTCCCAGTTGATTCTGGGGTTCATCAGGGGTGTGTTCTTGCTCCTACTCTGTTTAGTACTTTCATGGAATGGGTGTTGGGCAGGATCATGGGGTCCAGTGGCTCTGGGGCATCTGTTGGTGAGGAAAGATTCACTGATCTTGACTTTGCTTATGATGCTTTGATCTTCGTGGAGTCAATGGAGGCTCTGATTGGGGCTCTCAAGAGACTGAGTGAGGAGTCTGAGTGTCTGGGCTTGTGAGTGTCTTGGATTAAAAACAAGATCCAGGCCTTTAATGACCTCTTGGGCTGAGTTGGTGATTATGCCTAAAATGAAGCAGGAGCACAAGGTAATGAAGTCTGTGGTACAAATGTATTAGGGAACATAATAAACATATTACTTACCTGACCAACCTAAACAAATTATAAGGTTTAGGGTGGCTGGTCCACATATCTCCCAAAGAGTGCCTTGATTAGACTTCTTCTGCTATTTCCTTGCAAATTCTCTCTTTCTCTGGCTTGTCTTTCTGCCTTACCTGAATCTGCTCCCAATTCCGAGCTTTGTAGTGCAGTGGCCAGAAGAGGCTTTTAAGGCCTGGCCAAGAAACACTTCAAGAGTAGGCATGTAGATCACTTACATGGTCAGAAGTGGCCTTAAAAACTCCTGGGATAATCCTTCTAGACTCCACAAAGTAGCTCCAAGTGTTTTGCAATGCTAAACTCTACACATTCTTTAAATGACCACTTCACTCCAGGACACTGGTGAATTAGCGAACCACCTATTGGTCTGGTGTGTCTTCACTTGGACTGGATTTGACTCACAAGCCTTAGGCCTTTTTTTAAAACGCAGAACAGCACTTTACTTTATATGATAACTAAAGTGTGAATTTTATTTTAAACTTAAAAGAATCTGTACTTCTTAACTAGACAGAGATTCTGTCAGTATTTAGATGTAAAAAAAAAAAACACTAGCCAAAATTAACTTTCGACAAGCAGTTTAGCCTTCAACATCAGTACGATTTGCTGGGGGCTGTGAAGCATTGAATAAGTGTTACATAAGGCACTACAGCAGGAAACACATCTTCTACAAAGCAAACCACTAAACATACTGTGTAAACAAAACAAGGTCTGCATCTACAGCTTGCAGCCTTTTAATATGCTGTAGTATTTTAACAATATTCATAATACTGTCCATTCTATTATACATTCCCATTCACTCATGTGATAGATAAATCATAAATTTGGAGAAAAATAAATTGAACTGAAACAAACATGATGTAACACTCACCCACACACACACACTCACACTCACACACTCATTTGCACTCTTCTGACACCTGGCAGCAAATTGCCTTCCTTTTGCATCCTTTCTGTGAGATTTTCACAGACCATTTTATACACTTTAAGCTTTAAAGCTTTATAATCAAGCAACCAGAAACATAGTAACAGTTACACTTTAGTTTAGGTACAAAAAAGACCTTAACAAAGACTTATTTTGGAATTCATAACACTTATTAAACATAAGTAGATGGATTATTTATTCATCTCTGTGCAGTGTGGCATATTGACATGATGGTAAAATTACTTATTAATATGATGGATTCACAGGTCTTATACAAAATGTGCAATATCAAGAGAAATGTCTCTCAGTTAAGCCACCTCAGACCACTCTAAAGTGAAATTTTGTTAGTAGGTCATATTGTAGAAATAAATAAACACTGTTTTAAGGACCAAAAGAAGTGTCTGCTAAGGTCATGTTACATAGTAGTAAATGAGTAATAGATGCATTTCTGCATTACCTAAACTAAAGTATTACCAAAATCACATTACAACATAGACATCAAAGCCTAGGCAAAAATACAACCTAAGTAATTTTTCAAAAAGAGGGACTTCAAATGCATTAAATCATAACACCAAACACTTACTCCATTTGGAAAGTTATTTGATAAAAGTTTCACTTTGAGAGAGTTATCAATATAGCAATTTGAAGTCCAGAGGTAAAAATGAAATGGGCAGGAGCCTGGCAGATATTTCAGAATGACATTTTAAAAAAAAAAATCCTACAATATTGAGAAACAAAATCTACACTGTTCTATTCATAGATTTTTTTCAAACTTTTTCCCATTGAATTATAGAGGATGCATTAGGATTCCTCCAGTTAAGAAAAAATTGTGAACACACTAGTGATATAGTGTAAGAAATCACAGCGTTTATTCCTACATAATCTAGTCCCATCTGCTTTTACGCCAAACCATCAGAGGATCACAAATAAGTGTAAGTTTGACATGATAGATAGATGTCTGATAGATAATCAAATATCTCCCCCAAAATAGTCATAATTTAAGACAATACCAAATATATGACCTAGTAGGCCTGGTGCTAGATAACATAGTTCACAATAAGGGTAAGTTATTGATATACTTTGAATAAATCTGATCTGTACAATTTTAAGATGATTTAAAGGACATCTGCATAGATTGAAGAAAATTGTATATTATGAATAGAAAAGTTCTATTCCTGAGATATTAACAGAAAAATCCTCTCCAAGCATTTTGTAAGATAATCTCAAGTGCATATCGTGACATTAAAGTCTATTTACGACCTAAAATATTCAAGCATGGATATTAATGGAAAATTATGGAAGATGCACAGGTTCTGTTTAATAAAGGTTCTAATTTATTAATAGAAAAAAGATAGATTGATGGAATTCCATATACAAGAAATAGCTGACAAAAGAGTGAAAACACACCGGTAATATAAACATCTCTTAAGGTTGAAAATCTTAATGACTTCCATAAATTAAATAGTGTGTAAGTTAAGGAAGGCTGGAATATAAAATCATCCTCACAATGGATGATGCAGAGAGCAGCATCTCGGCCTAAAGTGCTTCTTTCATTGATTCCTTATTTTGAGCAAGTGATGAGCAACCAGATTGCTAGTAATTTGACAATAATTGTTTATTACTGGAGTAAAAAACAATTCATTTAGAGAGTAGTTAAATAAATATTTTCTTTCAAAGTCAAACCAATTAGATGCATTTTGATTAACTTCTGCTCCATTGCCTGAAATTATTTTGCCATGCCACCCTCTACTTTAAATTTAATAGATGGATTTTATAGGACTACTGCATTCAGAGTGCGCTTCACTGTGCCTATCACTGCCATACAATTGAGAGAGTGTATTAAACTTATTGTGAGGATTCAGACAGGACTTACTTTCTGATCATTTTTGTTGTTTTATCCTCTTGTTTTTATTTTATTTTTTACTATAGAGTTTTCAATATGTCACACATTTTCTTATTTGGGTCAGTTTTTGGTATGGTTTCTGTTGCTAAAATCTTTATACCAAAGTAAATCACCACTGACATTTGTTGATAGAATGATAGATAGATACAACATTTTGAGCCATGATACTTTTTGGGTTAGTAGAAATATTCTGTCTCTGCTGCAATAGTTAAGATGTCAGCTGATTGTATGGCATACAGTTGTGACAGATAGGGGGCGCTATTGCTCCCTTGAACCCCTGTCCACGACTCCAGACACCAGGTAAATGTCCAATAATCAACTTTATTAAATTGCCACAGTGCACAAAGCACCCTCTCCTCCACAATACTCATAAACAATCACTAATTAACACAATAATCCAATTCTCCACTCCCAGACGCGTTGCCACCCTTCCATCCAGCTCAGCTCAACGCTGAAGTGTTTAACCCTCTCTGTCCATGTGACCTGGAACACTTCCAGGTCAGATAAAAATCCTTCTTTTCTTCACCCAGGAAGCACATCGTTCCCTTTGTCCACGTGACTCTAACATACCTCCTGGGTGTAAGGCAAATAACCATTGTTCCTCCCTGCAGCGTCTCCTAGTGGCTCCCATGGCATCTAGCAGGGCTGTGTATAAAAACCGCAGTGTCCATGATGCCCTGCTGGTCTTTGGGGAACCTCCATACTGCAGGGAGGGCTCCACCTGGCGGCTTGGGGGTATTGGCCGGGATAAACGGCTGGCCATACACCACAGTATTCCCATCCCAGCGACGAAGTATAATTCGGAGTGGCCTGCCCCAAGAGGGAAGTCTTTCTCCAAGAGGACGTTCCAGTCGAGCCTTGACTGATCCGTATATCTTGTTCCCTGGAGAATCCAAGGGGAATATTAGTCCAACTCGAAAGCTTGTCCCCCTCTCTCCAAGGACAGTTTCGCCAAATGAGGCCCAACCTTCGGCACCCATAGCACTGACTCCCTCCTCCTGTTATTCTCCCCCTGTGGGACTGAAAACAATTGGGAAACGTTAGGTCCGTCCCTTTTCTCGCTGGGAAAGAATCCCCTGCCACCTCTAACGGTTCACTCTCTCTTTTTTCTTTCTTGTCAGGAGACCCCCGTTTTATTTTTGGGATCTCCTGTTTGCTTTGGGGTTTTCCCACAGTCTGAGCCTCTTTATTTAATAAAAAGAGACCTTTTCCTGTCTGCACCCCTTTAGATTTATTAATAACACTAGTCGGGGTCTTTAGGACCGAATCGCTCCCAGAGACAGCACCATCCAGCTGCTCCAGCTCGATCGGCCCTTCCAGCTCAGCTCAACGCTCTGGTGTTTTGTAGTCCTTTTTATAGTCCTTAACCCGGAAGTGTTTAACCCTCTCTGTCCATGTGATCTGGAACACTTCCAGGTCAGATAAAAATCCTTCTTTTCTTCACCCAGGAAGCACATCATTCCCTTTGTCCACGTGACTCTGACGTACTTCCTGGGCGTAAGGCAAATAACCATTGTTCCTCCCTGCAGCATCTCCTTGTGGCTCCCATGGCATCCAGCAGGGCTGTGTATAAAAACTGCAGTGTCCATGATGCCCTGCTGGTCTTTGGGGAACCTCCATACTGCAGGGAGGGCTCCACCTGGCGGCTTGGGAGTATTGTCCGGGATAAACGGCTGGCCATACACCACACAGTATACAAAAATAACCACCTGCAAACTCATTGTGTCACTTATCACACGGTCATTGTGCCTTTGGACATTAGGATGATTCCTGAAAGATCACTTACACAGACAAGAGAATGTAAAGTCACAACACAGACACTACTCAACCTGAAAACAAACTTGGTAATAAGAAGTGTCAATACTACCTGCTGTTTCTTCTTTCTACCTGCAGTTAAAAATATTATTTTTTATTAGTGGATCATATGAAGTTACCTAACAAGCACTTAAAATGTTCTGTCTTGATTTTGAAATACATGGGTAAAAATATGAAGTTCATTCATCTAAGCAAACTTGTCTCAAGTCAACTATTTGAACTGAAAAAGTCTAACTTTTTTGATACTAGATGTTTATTAACTTTCTTTTCCAGAGATTCAGGGTATATCTTGGGAAAGCCCTAAGGTGGAAACTCCTGAAAATGATTTTCCAACATATGCCGTACCAAGGAAAGAGCAGCATAAGTTTACCATTGATGACTTTGTTTTGCATAAGATGCTGGGAAAAGGAAGCTTTGGAAAGGTAAATAAATATTTTTAAAAAGTATATATGAATGATTTTCTATTTTTAAAAAGGTGTTTCAAAAATGCCAAGTAATACCGCTATCTAACATTGTTAAGAAAATGCTGAGAACAGTTTGCCAACAAAATGAGCTGCTGAAGAGGCTCTATAGCTAAACTTTTTTAAGAAGCTAAATATTTTAAAAGTTCTATTTGTATTCACCGTATATTTTAATCAAAGTTTCCTCACTTGAAATTATGAATCTTCAACATAAAGTGAGAGTTAATTATTATTTTCCACAATCACAGCAGCATATATACAGTAGTATGTGTCAAGTTTTGCAAAATAATGGATTTTCAAGCAATAGCAAGATATTTTACGTATTACAGACTAGGTTTATGATGATATTTTTCTAAAGGGGTTCTCTTTTTGGGTCTTGGGCTTCTACTCCTTTGAATATTATATCTAGGGTTACGTCATGGGTGACATATTTGTAAATTGTCTGCCCGGCAGAGGCTTTCAGGGTGATCTCCATCTTAGTCAAGCAACAGTTTCACTATTCAAAAAGCACTTGGTTTGCCTTTTAATGTTTTTGAAAGGGAAAGATGCTTTAATGTCCAGCACTTTGAGAAGAAAAATTACGTCTCAGACCATGAAAAAATCAGGAAGTATTTCTTATGAAGCCACATAAAAAGAATATTCACCATTTGAGTGGAAGGAAAGTATGTCTATTGGAGAGTCAGACAAGAAAAAATTTTGTGTGCAGTGGGAAATCAAGTTAAGTAAGACTTTAAGGATTAATAAGAAAAAGATAAAAGGAAAATGCTATTAATTGGGTAAAAAAGAACTAAATGTCACCTCGTGAGTGCTAAACAGGGAGGCTGAGTGTGTTTGGCACTGGAAAATCCCAAGTGGGTGAAGCACTTTGTTCTTCAGTGTAAGAGACTCAGAGTGGCTAGGGGTGAGTAAAGTATATGGAGTGTGCTTGTGAAAACTGAAGGAATCACACTCAAGACATATCTAGAGTTACTTTAAGTGTGGAAATTTTGAAGAGAACTTAACATAGGGTTGTTGGAAAGATATATTTTGGTTTTTGAACCTTGGATTCATTAACAAACATTCCACGTAATTATTACCTGGCTTTGTCAGCAGACATTATTTTAGTAAATAATCCCAAACAAACTACAGAAACAGTACTATTCACATCACTATGTAAAATAATTCAATCAGACGCTGCAAGCTCAGATAATACAGATAAATTAAATACTACCACTATACACAAAATGTAGCTTATTGCTTTTAGCTTAAATGACACCAATGACTACAATAATTTATTTACTAGCTTCTACACCAACAAGATTATAGACAACATTAGCTTCAAAAATCATAAGTACAGTGTAGTAATTAGTCTTTGTCCAGTTCCTGTTGTCTGAAAGGTTAGTGGTAATACTTTGTCCTGAAGTCTTCAGGGCCCATGGACAGATTTGAGTGGCACCAGAGGTAGCACAGCATGCTGTGTGTTCTTTTGGCCCCTTAGTTATGTTGCTTTGCAGTGTCTGTCTGTACCACAGTTACAGTCTTTCAAGGTCTTAGACTGTGATCCATTTTTGCTAGCATAAAATCAGATTTGTTGAGGTTTGTGATCATCAGTTACATTCTTTGTTTCAGCAAGCTAAATATTTTGCTTTTACATATGATTGTACTATTCTGCTTTCTTCAGTGTGGCTAGAATCCATGAGGAACCATAGCTAGACTCTGTTACAAGTAGTTTTAAACTGTTATGGTTAAGATTAGAATTCCCCTTTGAACAGAAGGGTGTTTCTTTTTTTTTTATACGCTATGCCCATAGCAGTAAGGAGTCTGCTAGTGAGATGTCTTCTCACAGGTAGAGAGCAGATACAGGCAACAAGGATTTTGATACTTACATGCCATTATAAACTAAGGAGGGTTCTCTTTGGGCTCCAGAACAAATAGGTCAAGTCTTTGCAAAGTTTGTTCATTAAAAAAGAAATAGCAAGTCATTGCTATTTTTCTCGCTCACCCAGCCATGAATAAGTGCAAAAGAGTATGAGCTGTACAAGCAAGAGTGTCTGATTATTAAATATTTATCTGTCTGTAGGAGAGTGCTAGACCTCTTTCAGTTTCTTCACCTACAGCTGTAACTCTGGTCTTTTTAGACTTGACCTTCAGTGTTTTCACATTTCTTTCCCAAGTATTCCCAAATCACCACTACCTATTTGAAACAAATAACCGGCAAAAATAATGCCTATAAAAAGTATTCACCCTGTTCAGATTTTATTTGACATTGTCAAAAAGAATGTAAAACTGATCTCTGCAAAGTGGTCTAAATAATTAGAAATAGTCAAGTCAGTCATTTTCCAACCTGCTATATCCTAACACAGGGTCACGAGGGTCTGCTGGAGCCAATCCCAGGCAGGAACAAACCACGGGCAGGGTGCCAGCCCACGAAAGGGCACACACACACACACACACACCAGCACACACTAGGGACAATTTAGAATCGCCAATGCACCTAACATGCATGTTTTTGGAATGTGGGAGGAAACACCCGGAGGAAACTCACGCAGACACTGGGAGAACATGCAAACTCCACGCAGGGAGGACCCGGGAAGCGAACCCAGGTCTCCTTACTGAGAGGCAGCAGCACCACCTAATTACAAACATAATATAAAAAACAATGTATTGCACAAGTTTCATGCCCTTCAAGTCAGTATTTAGTAGAATTACAACCAAGCAGGCTAGAGGTCTGCCATTTCAAGTCAGTTCTCAAGATAGTTTTAAGGCACCAATTCACACTTCCCATTTAGACAATGAATGGAAACCAAATCAGTTCAGTCTCAATCTCCAGCTTCAAGGTGTCCTTTGACTCTTCCACATTCAGACAATGTATCATGCACTTTACTCTTTCAAGGTTTTCCTGTGATTAGATATTTTGCTTGACTTAAGCCCCCCTGATCAGTCAGTACTTGCTGACTGCTCTTTGTATAACTTAGAAATTCTGAACTAATAGTAGAACTGCAATAAAATAACTTAAAATGGGAGTACTCTGCATATATACAGTTATGGCAGCTTTGTTCCAAATTAGGTCTTCCTGCAAAGTAAATGAGTGAGCAAAATATAACTAGTCAGACAAACTCCTAATACATTTGTAAAAAGAAGAAAGCCATTAATTAAGAAAAGTCAGGCAAAACAAACTCTCTATAATCAAAAAGCCAAAATAATATGACTATGATTTAAGTTTGTAACACTACAGGGAAGAAGAGTAAGGAGAGGGGCTGTCCAGAGAAAAAAAGAATATGATCAACATGCAACAACAACTTACTTTCCATAAGGAAGCTTTATCCTAATGTCAGTTGACATAGTGGCAATTTTTGCTGCATTTTAAGAAGTGTTTTCCTTAGTGACCGAGCGAATAGCGCCCTGATAAAGCAGAAAACACCTTCTGTGAAGCATGACAAGCATGGTCTAGCATTCTAACATTGCAAGAATCCTGGGTGGGTTGTAAATGTTTCTTTTTTAACAGGAGTATTCCGTTTTCTTCCATAACTCCATGTAAGCAATTGTAATGTGAATGTTATTCATAATTACAAAGACATTTGTAATCATTAGATTGGACATTGTGTATTGCTAGTGTTATCAATGTAACAGTAAGAAAATAAATAACAAACTGGTTAAATTTGCAGAAAATACTAAAGTAGGGGTAATCAAAGACAGATAAAGTAAATGCAGCTGTATGATTATGAAGGGATCTCGGCAGGATACAGTCTTGCACAGGTTTGTAGCAGATGAAATTTAATGTAAATAAATAGATGAAAAGTATTAAAATTACTGAAAAGTACAAATGTTAGATATAAATACATCTTCAGTTTAAGCAAACAGAAATTAAAAGAGGGTGATGTGATTTAACTGTTTTAAATTAAAAAGGCATGTTCTCCCCGTGTCTGCGTGGGTTTCCTCCGGGCACTCCGGTTTCCTCCCACAATCCAAAGACATGCAGGTTAGGTGGATTGGCGACTCTAAATTGGCCCTAGTGTGTGCTTGGTGTGTGGGTGTGTTTGTGTGTGTCCTGCGGTGGGTTGGCACCCTGCCTGGGATTGGTTCCTGCCTTGTGCCCTGTGTTGGCTGGGATTGGCTCCAGCGGACCCCCGTGACCCTGTATTCGGTTTCAGCGGGTTAGAAAATGGATGGATGGATGGATAAATTAAAAAGGTGAATTAGTACAGTGGATCCTTCCTGTTACTTTAAAATAAATTATTCGACAAGAACCATAGACAAATTGAATAAATATCATAGGTACACAGTAATCAATTGAACAGGATTGATGAGTTTGTGTGGCCGAATGACCTGTTCTTGTCAAAATTAACCTAGTGTTTGTAAATAATAGTGTTTAATGAAAGTTTTTTTTTTCTTCCCTTTTTGGCTATTTGCAATTATATCTTCTTTCCTTCATTTAAACTTTTTGCAGTTTACACAGAGTATCATATCTATTATAGTGGAAAGTATTTTCTTTTATGCTTTTAATTTATTTTTACTATTTTAGGAAGCTATGGAGCTAATAAGGTTTTGCCAGTCTATTGCTTTAATCATATATGTTTTTTGTCACGTAGTTGCAGTTTGCAGAGTATTGGCCGGTATTTGCCACTTAGCACCATTTTTTTGATAATTTCTATATTTACCTATAAATTTTACATCAAATTATAATTTTCAGGACTGCTTCTGTCATTATTTCTTGATGATGTAGAACAGCCTTAGGAAGAGGTCAGTTGTGACTCCAT
This sequence comes from Polypterus senegalus, assembly GCF_016835505.1. Classification (NCBI taxonomy): domain Eukaryota; kingdom Metazoa; phylum Chordata; class Cladistia; order Polypteriformes; family Polypteridae; genus Polypterus; species Polypterus senegalus. The sequence goes on from NC_053161.1 coordinate 80,557,978, forward strand.
AATGTCAACCTGCAGCATTTGAACACATTAGTAAGATTTCAAGACCATTTAATACTAATATTCTGAATGTATATTAATACTTAAATGAAATTGCCAAGTTTAAAACGTATATACAGTAAAGCCTTAGATACAAAGTATATCTGTGAATGTGGACCTCTCGGAGTTTGTTGAACAGACAAGCTCATCACTTATACAGAATTGGGGAGCATTTCTGACAGTGAGACCTATAAGTACAAAATAACTTATATAAGTATCAGTACTAATTTGCATGTTTCAAGGAAAAAAAGAAACCTAATTTTTATGTCCAGAATCACAGTCAAATATCAGAAACAATGACGTTCTTTGCAGCATCTTCAGTACTTAAAATCTTAATTTTCTTGACCCTGGTAAACAGAGGTTTGTGGAGAAAGATTTCCAAAGTTAAAGAAAGATTTCACAATAACATCACCATTGAGTTCATTTTGGCTGAAAAGAAGATATAAGTTTCTATCACCATTAGTTAACATTTAATTGTATATATGGAAACATTCTTTCTGCATGATTTTAAAGGTTACTTTAACACTGGTGATTTTACTATGTTCCATTACAAACAACATCACATCCACCGGAAGTTGAGTATGCACAACTGGAATAACATGCACTTTCGCATACTATTGGTATTTGACTAGCACTAGGGAATCCATTCCCGGACGGGTTTATCCATTCCCAGGAATTTGGGAATCCCACATGTCATTCCCAGGAATCCCGGGCTCCTGGGGATGACACAGTGCACAGGAATCTCACATGTGAACGGTTTTAGAACGACCGACACATATTTTTAATAAAACTACTGCAATATGTTGACATCAATAAAAGACTAACCTTATCTACAAGCAGTTCATGCTGTCATATAAATACATGTATCTAATCCAGGGGTGCCCACACTTTTTCAGTTTGCGAGCTACTTTTAAAATGACCAGGTCGAAATGACCAACCTACATTAAAAATGCTATATATATATATATAATATATATATATATATATATATATATATATATATATAATATATATACACATATTGCATAGTTTTACTGTCAAATAATGCAAAGCGTATGTGATACATGTGTCACCCGTTATGTTGCGCCACAGCGTGTGGTTCGTTTATTTGACAGAATGTAGATCGGGTTAATTACATTCATGGCATTTGTAGTCTGAATCACAATCTCATTGTATGGGTGGTTACATACCAGGTAATGCTTGTGTCGGCAAACATCCACCATGGTGCCCTCTTCAGTTGCAAGAAGCAGCTCATAGAATGTTGCAAAGTTTCACTGTCAAATAATGCAAAGAGTACGCGACACATGTTTCGCCCTAATTCTGGGCTCATCAGGCATACACACTCACTGCACCAACGGGAATCCAACCTCAGACATCAGCGTCGGAGGCAAAGCTACGGCGTGTGGTTTGTTTATTTGACAGCATGTCGATCGGGGTAATTACATTCATGGCATTCATAGTCTGAATCACAATCTGATTGTATGGGTGCATGTGGGACGACCAGTGTTTTAGAAGGGAAGAGATCTCGGACTGGCCACCCTGTATGTCAATCAAGTGGCAAATGCCATAGGGAGGATATATGATAGACTAATGTTTAAAAAATGTATTTTTTGAATGCAACGCGATCTACCTGATCAGATACTGATACACTTGTTCTAAACAACGCCCGTGCTTGCCGTTGCTCTGAAACACCGCCATTTCAGTTTTTACTGATGCATCCAGTTTCTTGTCATCATTCTGTGATGGCAAGTTTCTTGGCACAGATAACGAGGATGCAACAGACTGACACATTGCAATTTCAAGTAGCAGTTCAAAGCTGTTGTCTGACAGACGTCAATGAAGTCTGCCCTGTCCCGGCATTTGTGAGCTGCTGAGTGCAGACTCCTCCCAGTCCACTGTGCTCAGTCTTAGTCGGACCCAGGAGACTGACAACTGCTGCTGGTTGACTGAATCGATCTGCAAAACACAACATCGTGGGCCAAAAAACTGTGCCACTTAATTATTTTCAACTATAACTCTGTTATTTCTTGATCGATTTTTACACTTTTACACACTATATATGCGAGCTTGGCCGTTCCCGGTTTCCCGGGGATTTAGAGCAGTTTCATTCCCGGGAATACGGGAATGAAAAATATCCGGGAATCCCGGGTTCCCGGTAATCGATTCGGAATCGAATGGATTCCCTAACTAGCACTCCACTGCATCCAAACAGATGACCCCCCATCCTCATCAGAATGAACACTTTGTATTAATTTGTTGTGGACTATTCACACAGATTTTCCTAGGTACCCACATGACCAAACAGTAATTTTGTTTATGATGGTAGAGGTTCAATAACAAAGAACCCCTAAGAAAATCATCTTGCTACAACCTACAGTGGTGTAGATGTTGTCGTATGTATGGCCAGATATGTAGAATGAGAAGCCTGGTGTGACCAGCATGATCATGTATTACATCAGAAAAATTGATGAGGATTCTATGCATCATTGCACTTACAGATCATCACTCCAGTAGAGGTCCACCATTTGGGAGCTGATAGATAAGTTGGGCATTGAGGGAACAGCACAGTGCTCACTGTCAGTCTGAACATCCACTGTGGTCTTGGTACCAACACCTAAGGTTTTGTATGACTTTTATATATGCTATCCACTTACTGTCACATTTAAAAAATATTTAGTTTTTACCAGGAAGTGTCAATATGCTGGGATTTGAACTATTTTAGGCTGAAAGAAGTTTCTAGCAGTTAGATCAAGGTGTAAAATATGGGGGTCCTGGCTTGTCCTTTGTTTAGACTCGATTGGGTGCTTGATCCCCAGTGAGGAAACTAGCTGACCTGCAAGCTTCTGCACATGAATGCATGACAATCTCCCCATCAACCCCTCATGACCACTTGGCTATGCTACCACGTGCACCTACAACTCAAATAAAACAAATTTCACTGTTTTTACCTAAAAACTTGCACACTGCCATGGACCCTTAACATGCATCCTCACAAATAGCCATTTAATTTTAGAAAAGTTCTCATAAATGTGCTTGCCAGGAAAATCTAACACCAAAGGTATCTGTTTAAAATAAAGGTTATTTTTAACTGAACATCACACCACCATATCACTTCACTTTGAATTTAAATCTTTCATATGATAAATAGTAAAATGTTAGTCTGCCTTTGTTAAATATTTAAAATGAAAATAGAATACATGACCTGCGTTGATGATTAAACACATTATGGAAGCATACAACTTAAGAAAGAAACTCCACAAAAAATGTAAAGAAGAGTAAAAAATACCAAGCTAGAAGGCTACAGGAAATTGCCACAAAAATCAAAATAACTTTTGCATGTTTGTGAAATACCGTGAAATGTGAAAAGATATGAAATTGAGAGCAGGAAGAAACAGAAAAAAATCATTTGTTAAAAAATCATAAATATATCATGAATATTTCAATAAGTCTCAGAAATATAAATGAAAAAATTACATGGATAAAACTGAAAACAGGAAATCAGATGAATACATAGTTCTCCTTTTATGAAAGAAAAAATAAATGTGATGTCCCAAAAGGCAAAAAGAAATGTATTAATGTGCTTAAAATGTAAGTAAAGCCTGTTTTGTCCACTAGTGCTTTAATGACAAAATGTTCAGGCCTAATGAACTTGTATCATTGTGAACTTTATAAATATATGTGAGAGTGATACAAAATGATGATGTATTAAAGTGTAAATTGTGACTTCAGCCAAAGAGTTGCTTTAGAGCAAGTAGAAAAGCTCTGCTTCTCATATAGGCGCCGCAGTAATAGACAGGGTGAGAGGTGCTTGGAAGATACTAGAGGAGATATCCCTATTCTGATTTCTAAAGAAATGTTTCTGGCATTGAATGGTAAACTATATGAATCTCTCTAATATAATTTTAAAAATCCTCGGACAACATGAGACTTTTTAGCCTGGGACAAGACGTGACTTTTCCAGAGAGATATTTTCAAGTCCCGCGACACAAGACTTTGTGCCAAGAGATTTAACCACACCCGGGGCCAGAAATAAAAGACAAAGAGTAGATGACAAAGTAGACACATGCAGAGCAGGTTAGAGATATATAATGAAAGTACTGAAAATCGAAAGTCTCAAAAAAATTAAAGTAAAGATCGCATTAGAATAAACAAACGGAAATTATTACTTAGTGAAATAACGGAACAGCAAAATGAGATTGAATATATTGTTTGGATTTAAACTTTAATTTGTAGATTGTCTAATCAGGGAAAAGTCGTGTTTCTTCCCAATGAAGACGTGTATCTGCAAGAATTAAAAGAATTGTTTGGTGAAAGTGCAATCCACATACGCGAGCAGCAGAGATGCAAAGTGGCTGGTGCATAGCGTATGCTGGGGGGGTTGGCGAGTAAAGCAAGCAGCGGGTGAAGCCCTCTAATGCTTTAAATTTATGAGACATGCCTGTGGAAAAAGATGACCATGAACCAAAGCTGTAGAGAACAGAGATGAGAATAATCAGATGGATATGTGGAGTATCACAGAATGAGAGGAAGATAATGCTGATTTAAGAGAGAAATTTGTTGTGGAGACAATACATGTGCCAAGGAGAAACAGATTAAGTTGTTTGGGGCACGTGGAGTGAAAGACAGAAGATGATTGGGTTGAGAGGTACACCAAGATGGAGGTGGAATGGATGAGGTCCAGAGGGAGGCTGAAGATATGGTTTGAGTGGGTGGCAGATGATATACAAATTATAGGTCTCAATTCAGACAGTTTGCTGTAAAGATTATGAGGAGACAATAGGCTAATCTGGATAAATTCAGAAAATGGCCATTAAACTGAAGATGATGGTGCTAAAAGAAATGAAAGATTTTATGTGTATACATTTACTCTGGCAGTGAACAAAGCAAAACATACAAAATAGTTTAGCTAGGTTTAGACTGGTTTACTTATTAAACATTAATCTAGACCAATTGTTCTCAGTCTGATGTACCTGTACCACTAGTGGCATGTGAGATTCTCCAGGTGATACATGGGGGTTACACAAAAAAAATTAGAAAGTGACTGTTAGTTAGACTGTGCAATGACCAGAATCTGAAACACAGGCTCCTTTCAGTTCCACAACTCCATCTCGTCATCCTGCTGTTATGCAGCTTTTGCCCCATGTGGTGAAGTGTGTTAGGGATCCGTGGTGGTACAGAGTTTTTAGTATAAAAAAAGTCTGTTTAAACTTGGTGGGGTTGAGTTTGTGCCATTGCATAGCTGTCGCGCTGTGGGGTGTTCAGTGAGAAAACAAGGTGATTGCTTGTTAACAGGCAGGGGAAACCGGCTGAGCTCTTCCACATTGACACTCTGTGACCATTAAGCAAAGTGTCTGCATCCACAACCTGAATAAGAGAAAGGAAAGGGAGTTAAGAAGAAATGAACAGAAAGAGAAAGAAACAGGAGGAATTCAAGAGAGTTGTGTGGAAGCAGAGTGAATTGGGAGTGTAAGTCAATATAATGGATAGCAGGCATGACAATCATAAGGATACCATGGTGGAGTGAGATTGACAGTGCTCCAGTGACTGTTCACTCCTACTGAGCATTCAGGGAGCAGGAGTAGCTGAAGGGCTTTAGGGATCATCATGCAGATGCCTAGGATGGTTGCAGGACGATGAACCTGGGCTTTTGGCGTCCCAGCAGTAATTGGCTGAGGTGGCTGGGATGAAAGCTGATTTAATGGTTGAATGAACTTGCTGGTGTCTCAGCCCTGCTACAGAGACCAGATGGGTGAGTGGCGTGAAGACAGGAAAAAGAAAGACACTGAGCCTTAAGGAACAGTGAATCAAGTTTTATACTTGATTTTAACTCTTGCTGGATTATTATTATTATTTATCCCATGAAAAAGATTGATATTGAAGATCTTTAAACTGCACTACACTTTATTTATTTGGAAGTTGTATGAATAAACATCACTAAGCCCTTTTTCTGTAACAGTCTTGTTTTTCTATGTTGCCAATGTACTAGTCTATCCCGGTCTTTACTATCAATGCCCTGGAAAACGGGTGATGCTGAGACTGTGAGCAACCTGGGCATCACACCCTGTCTCATCATGTGCACCGCCTGTGCCAATTCATATTCTCACACAGGGCACAAGGTAACAGATTCCTCTACTTTCCCAACTGCTTGAGCCAATCCATGCCAGCATTGAGCCCTGGCACCCATTCCACGCTCTCCTCAAATAATCAGAACAATTTCTCTTTCGCTTTCTTTCTCTCTCGGGTCTGGTCCACTAATGCTACAATATGTTTAGCTTTGGTAAGCTTGTTTGGTCTACAGCTATTTTTAGAACAGTTTTAGAAGTGGCCAGACTAATGCAAAAGAATATAAAATGAGGACCAGAAATAACAATTAAAAATTATTAATCATAAATTTAACAGATCTAACATTTCATTTTACTGTTCATCAATATTATAATTGAGTGGGAAGTTATTGTTGCAGAAAGGTCCACTAATATTTGGTTAACTGTTTCCTTCCTTAAAAAATGAATACAAAAAAGGCTAAAGACAGAAGAAAGTTATCAAAACTGCAGTCTGAGACCCTGAATAGAGACCCTCATGTGCCATTAAGTGGGCTCTGGCTTTACAATGACTTGTATACATTTGTGAGTTATTGCCCTCTCTTTTGGTCTGAAATTGTATGTAATTCGGGAGTTATTTTTCTTCTCCTTTTGATCTGAATTTACATGTATCCATATAGTTTTTGTAAATTAAAATTATGCATTTTTATATGATATCAAAACTCACTAATGTTTTTACATTAAAACATATGTTTTTAAAAAATAATTTGGCATACATAAGAAAATGAAAAGACATAGAAGTGAAGAAATATCACATTTAGCATTGCCTAGTAAGAATTTAGCATTTAATAAAAATATTTTGGTATTTTGAAGCATTTCAATTCTTGGAGGTGGTACATCATGAAAAATAGTGAGAAGCCCCAATCTAGACATTAGAGTAGAGTGGCATCAGTATGAACTTAGAAAATCAACTAAGGTATGGCTTTTTCACATGAAGTGAGATTTTCAGTGGACTCAGAAATATGTTGTAGGACCATTACTCTTTAGATATAGTGAACTACTGTTGATATTTGCAGTAGTATTGACATTAGTGAAATTACAAATACAAAAAAGCAGGAAAACTCTCCAAAAATAGCGTGCAAACACTTGGAAACATCAGTTTAACATAGTCAGGTTTACTTGAAGGGTATTGATTCATGCTTTTGGGATTGACTGTGCCTTCCACTCTAAACTGGACAAACAGGATCGATCTTGGAATTTATGGATATGCTGTATTAGTAGCAATATTTAGCGCCATATACAGAATAATTTAAACTGAACTGAATGTGCCATCCACCTTATCTATATTAAAACACATTACTTACGTCCACTCACATGCCCTTAAACAGTTCACATTAAGCTGATGTTTATTTGCAGTGTACCTGTAATTTTAATTTTTTAATCTCCTACATACCATACCTGAACTACTGTGGTGCTGAAGTGTCACCCATTGCATGGCTGCACTCGGGTCCTAATCTTGGGGTTTCCTGAGTTGATTTGTCATGTGGTGGGTGTGGCAATGCGCTGTATCAGTGTGTTTTCCTAACCTACATTTGATGCATACTTAATCAAATGTGTACAATAAATCTGCATGTTTATGTTTATCATGACATGTCAGCAGTAAATGGGTGCACATAGTTAAGATGATTTATGTCTAGAAGACAAGCTTCTCCATTTTTGAAAATCTTGTTAAGCAGATGTTAAATCTTAGGTGATGATATCCTCAGCTGTGTTTATAAATTTAATTGTCACACTACTCTCTAGTCTTTCTTCATTATAATCTTTAAGAAGTAATTAGTCTACTAATTCTACAGTAAAATAACACCCATATTGAGTCTCTTCCTACAAGGACAATAGAAAGCTTCCTAACTTCATAAGAAAGAGATCAGGTTCTGCATGTACCTCTAGCTAATTTTTTGCCTAGGCAGTCCATAAGTTGTGGATAGGTAAGGGTCACTCTGTTGCTTCTGGGCCATCTTCCATTTAATGAAGGGTCTTATTTTCTATAATAGGTCAGTCCTTCCATACTCAGTGTTATTCACTGGTCAACAACTATTTGCTGCTTAATAATATATGAAAGAAACTTGCCCAGGACTGTTTTGGTCCAGGATTTTTGCTAACTGGTATTTGTTATTAAATCAGTCTTCATGAAAATGAAACAAATCTAATTTAAAAACAGCACATATTCACAGAGTACCAGGCAATGTCTATAAGTATGGTCTGTAAGTTTGAGTAAGATGAAGTAATCAGTTGCGTGTTATTTCATAATGCTGCCTTTTTTCGACTGAAATCACACATAGAAGACACAGAAGGTACAAATCAGCCCCAAGTGCCAGCATGGAACACCCAGCTTTGTGGCAACTTTTCTTAACATGTAACTTCACATTCACATAGTGTGGCCAAATCCCCGCAGAATTCAGTGTAGTTAAGGTTTTCTGAGGTTTCCTGCAGTCTTTTTTGTACTTACCATAGCACGGCCTAGACTTTTTTTTTTTGCTTTTCATTTGTTGACATCTTCTCGGTCAAGCTTGATCCAGTTTGGAAATACAGAAATTTAGTAAATCAAATGTTAAATACAGCCTCTTTTTTGCATGTTTCTTATGTAGTGAAAATCCTTAATTTTTTTCAAACTGTGTTACAAGCTGTAATGTTTTTAGTTCTATAAAAATGTAATACAATGGCACTAAATGAGTTCCATAAGCATATACCTGATTCAGAGGTTGGCAACAAAAATTCTGTAAAATTTCATGAGGATTAATTATCCTCCAGCAGGAAACATCAAATCAAAATTTTTGTCTGTGCCATAACCTCTAGGATAAAGTGTTAGAATTGAAGATTCAGATCTACCTACTGACCAAATTTGGTGGTCCAGATTCCCACCATTAAAAGAAATTATAGTAATTAATGTATTGTCACATTTACTTGTATCATCATTTTCATGCTAAGTGCTTGAAAGCTTCCACATGAGTGACTGCATATAAAATAAAAATATATTTTACGCAGGAACAAAAGGGGCCAACTCATGTTGGAGGTATAGTTAAATGTACACGTAATCGATCAAGCATTACTGTATTTTGATCTAGTGTTTGGTTTGTAATACTGCAGGTCTTTCTTGCTGAGCTGAAATCCACGAGCCAGTTTTTTGCTGTGAAAGCCTTGAAGAAAGATGTGGTGCTGATGGATGATGATGTTGAATGTACGATGGTAGAAAAGAGGGTGCTGTCTCTTGCATGGGAGCATCCATTTCTTACCCATTTGTATTGTACATTTCAAACCAAGGTAGGTGCTTCAGTAAAAATCAAATTATTACTTGTTTAAGTAAAACCTTTTCGATAGAAAGTTGTTTGAATTTTTTTTATAGTTGACAGATAGTAAACTTGCACCATGTATTGTACTGTATGTTGATTTGTTATGTTCATATTCATTCTGTATTCATAGACTCCACATGTATGTGTTAAAAGGTAATTTTATAATACCTCCATTAATGAACTTTGGCTGCTATGAAGAGCCATAAAGTTAAAAGGAAAAGCATGCCAGAACTCTGTGTTCGAATGTGAGACTCCAACATACCTAATATGGCCATTAGCGTGCTCTTTGTGATAAAGGATAAATCAAAAAGTATACAAAGGGCATTTGTTAAAATTAATATAACTATTTTATGTAAAGCACATAGTGCATAATGTTTGAAAAGTTTTCTTATTCCTCCACTAACGCAACACATTAGCACTGCTTTCTTCAAAACTGCTGTCTCTTTTTAATTAAAGAGTCCAAACAATGTGTGCAGAGATTTAATGGTTAGTATTTATACAATGTCTAACAGTTGCTACCCAACTTACAAAATCTACTTGAGCAGCATTCATGTGAACAGCTGATATCAATGGGTCTGGCATCCTGATCATTCTCTGTCAGTCACATGTGGTCAGCTATTTCTAAATATATCTGTCCACACTTTGGTGCAAGAAGGCGTAGTCATGATATGTTGGTAATGATCTTCTATAAATTTTATACCTTTAGCCTCCAAAATGGAATCACTGCTGTTCTTAGATAACTGTGCCAAAGTATCCTTGTTGACCCTGCCGCTGAAGATAGACATCTATGTGAACGAACAAGGAAAAATGTGGTTCAGTTGTGATGAAGCTTGTAACTTTATAGTTGTGTGTAAATTGTTTTATCACTATTGGCATGTTGTTCATCCTGTCACCAGCCAAAATCGCTTTCTACACTCTATTTGTGCTGTTTTGTTTTAATAGCTTCTGACTGCAAAACAGTTTGTTGAATCAAAAATCACATATTGTTATCAAGTGAAATTGAATCCAGACAGGTTTGCTTCACTAGTGGCCATGTAATTTCATTTTAGTACTGTCAGAAATTCAGTCAATCAACTCCAGAGAAATTTTAGAAATTTGTGGAAAAGAAAATAAAAATGCCACAGAATGGATTGTCTTAGTGAAAATATGTATTAAATGCTTACCTTTTATGGATAGACGTCGTATCACAGAAGGGTATTTCTTGCGTATTGAAACAAACACAGAAAGAAATATCTGCAAATGAGCCAATCACAACAAAAGATTCCAACACTTTTGACCCAACTTGTATACTGAGCATCACCTTCTGTGGTTTGAGAACAATTTAAGTTTTTCTTTTCTTGCCTGTTTGTTGCTACTCTTCAGTGTAATAAGCACAATGTTTACTGTAAGATTATTCAGTGCAGTTTAATTTTCTTGTCCTGTACAGTACTGACATTTTTGTTAATATATGGGAATCATTTACTCATGAAGCTAACCCTATGAACAAATCCTCTTGGTTTTTTTCTTTAATTATTAGAGAAATGAAATTCGGAAAATAGTATCATAGCCATATTTCAGCATAAATAGAAAAATGAATTAAAAGGAAACAAAGACATGAAAAAAACTGTTATACTTTTAAAACAGAGTGACATCTTTATCTTTTAAAAAGCTTGAAAAATTAATACAGTAGCAAATATTTGGTCCACCTTCTTTACTAAAATATTACTTTAAACAATGAATATTTAACATTCTGCTAATTTTCTGTTATTGTTTGTCTTTAGTGCAACCTTCATTTATTTGAAATGCTTTTTTTCCTTTTCTGCATATTTACTTGTCATGCATATTAGAAGTGAAATGTTTAGTTATGTCTTTGTGTTATTGTTTTTTTATACTTTCACATAGTTATAAAGAAAAGAAAATGGAAAATAAAGTCAGCACTTTAAGTATTAATTTATTTTTGCATTACTTTCTTTTACAGGAAAACTTATTTTTTGTGATGGAATATTTGAATGGTGGTGACCTCATGTTCCACATTCAGAGCTGCAGCAAATTTGATTTACCCAGAGCTACGTAAGGCACTCAAATTATGTGTGTTTTTAACATATGATTTTTTCTTTCTTGGAAATGCTAGAATTGACGTAATGTAACTGAAAGGGTTAGGGTTAGGGTTAGGGTCTAAGCATGACACTGTCTATACTGATTCTTTATTCATTTGCTCCACAATATTTTTATTTGCAATGTCCTGTCTTCTTTTAAATCTTTTGAGTTTATGAGGCATAAAAGTAAAACTGTTAACAACTAAAATTAAATTTAACAAAGCAGTTGATAAATATAGCAGCCCTTTTTCAACCCATAGCTAACAATGAAACAAGGACAATCTAAACAATAATGGGCTATTCACACCAGGTTTACTTTTTGAACAGGTGCAAAAACTATATATGACAAAAGAAAAAAATATTGAAATTCCATGGGAGGGCAAAGAATTTAACATACAGTCTATGGCCAAATATTTGTGAACCACCATCACACCAGTATAAGCTTGATGGACATCCCATTCCTAAACCATGGGCATTAATATGGAGTAAATGTGGCTGTAAAAAACAGCCCAAATCATTATCCCTTATCCACCAAAGTTTATAGTAGAAAGGTAGCGTTCTCCTGACACCCAAACCCAGATTCATCATTCACACTGCCAGGTAATGGAGTGTGGTTCATCGCTCCAGATAACATGTTTCCACTGTTCCAGAGTCCAATAGCAGAGTGCTTTACACCTCTACAGCTAATTCAATGCATTGCACATGTGATCTTAGGCTTGTATGCAACTGCTTTGATATGGAAACTTATTCCATGAAACTCCTGACACACAGTTATTGTGCTGATGTTGCTTCCAGAGACAGTTTGCAACTCAGTTGTGAGTGTTGCAACAGAGAATAGGCCATTTTTTCACGTTATGTACTTAAGCACTTAGCTGGCCTGCTCTGTGAGTTTCTGTGGTCTGCCACTTCATGGCTGAGCTGTTGTTGCATCTAAATGCTTCAATTTTTTACTAACATCACGTACAGTTGACTGGGGCAGATCTAGCAGAACAGAAATTTCACATACTGACTTGTGTCAAAGGTGGCATCCTGTTACAAGGTCACTATAAAGTTACTGAGCTCCTGAGTATGACATTGTGTGTCAATGGAGATTGCGTGCCTATGTTCTTGATTTTTTTGCACTTGTTAGTGATGGGTATAGCTGAAACTCCTGAGCTCAGTCATTTAGAAGGTTGTCCATATACTTTTAGCGATACAGTGTAGCTGTCTCCCAGTATTTTGCACTACAAATTAAAACTCCCTTTATGGTATATTTGAATTACTTTGGGCATGGTTGAACTTAGTCTTTGATCAGCAGTTAGAGCCGTGAATTTTCTTGAATTTGTCTGTATGGCTTTTCCCCAAGTTAGAATTTTGACATTTTATTCTCATTTTTCAGTGCAGACCTCAAGTCTGCCAAGTAGGTAGAGTTCCGGCACACCATAGGTTTTCAGTTGGATTTAAGTCTGGGCTCTTGGCAGGGCCGTTTTACATTTTTTACCTGCTTTGTTTAAGCCAATCTTTTGTAGTTTTTGAGCAGTGTTTTGGGTCATTGTCCTGGTAGAAAGTGAATCATTGCCCTAAATACACATCTCTGCCTGGCTGAAACTGGTTCTCCTCTGGGATTTGGCTTTGTCCATCTTCATGATAGCAGAGTTGATCTGATCTGTTGTTTTAGTTATAAAATCTCTTGAAGTCAGTGATGTTTATTGTGTGATCATACAACTTAGCATAGGTGTTAACACATTTAGTGTGATCTTTAAAAAAAATAGAATATGTGATTAGTAGTCCATGGTGCAGTGCAGGTTTTAAAATAAATAATGATGCCCTGAGAGCATGTAGGCTGAGGATGGGTGCGGGTGTGCCCATGATGGCGCTGCTCTGGGGTTGATTACAGTGCTTGGCTGATCATGTAAATGTGAGTGGACAACTCAGGTGCCTCATTCACACCTCAGAGTAGGTAGAGAGTCACATCTGAACCTGATCAGGCCGCATAAAGGACCCTGCATGACAGAGGGAAGGGGGAGAGAACAAAAGAGAGAAGAAACAAGAACAGAATGGAATGGAGGGTAAAAGGAAAGAAGAACAGAGAAAGAAAGGGAGAACGACAGGCAGGATCAGGAGAGCCTATGCAGAGAGGAATGGAGGCAGGAGGTCTGCAGTGAGCTTTAGTTCAGCCTGGGACTGAAGAAGGGGCGCTCCTATTGAGCAATGCTCGGGAGTAGGAATGGCCCATTATGTGGTGTCTCCCACAGACGCTAAAGAACTGGCGGTGAGAGACGTGTGTGGCACGGCACAGCGCCCCATGGATGCTGAAGGCCTGGCAATGGGGACCCGAGTCAGGAATTTTGGGTTGACTGCAACTTTCAGTTGAGTGTCTCCTCTGCTGCAAGATCCTGTGTGGGATAAGCAAAGAGAAGATGTTGGTTTAAGAAGGAAGCATTGGGGCTTATTTTTATATGGAAGTACAGTCTCTGGATTTTAATCTCGTTTTACTGGGTTTATATATTTGGATTTTTAACCTTCATGTTCACCTTGGTTTTATTGGATTATTTATTTATTGACTATTTAGTAAAGATCATTTGTTACACTGCATTTTTATGTAATTTCTTGTTATTGTTCTTTTGGTTTTAATAAAAGCACTGAGCACTTTTAGCACCAAGCCTTTGCTGCATGTATGTGCCCTCATTTACCAAGCTCATCTCGGTTCAAAACTATCTATGGTTGTGACAAGAAAGTGGAGCTGGCCGCACCATCATAGAATTAACTCTTCCAGTTTGGGCTGATCGAACTGTGTCTATGTAGGTTCTTTTCTGGAACTCCAGATTTCTGCCACATCCCACAAACATACAGATTAGGTAAATTTTTGCCTTCAGTTGTCCCAGCAGGATGAGTGGGGGTATATTCTTAAGTATGCCCTGTGATAAGCTGGCATCCTGTCCAAAGCTGATCAACACATTCCTAGGATTGGTCCCTATAGTCTTGTACTAGTGACTGGGAGCCCGATCAAATCAGGCTACAAATTCCATGTTTGTGAAATCCATACTTTCTCTGCAAAGAATTATTTGTTTTTTTAAGTCTTTGAAATGATTTTGTTATCATGGCACTGATTTGTGCTTAAAATAGACCTTTTCACCCAATGTAATGAAGAGCTTCCTGTTTAAATGGGGCTGCGAGACGTGAACTCAGCTCTTCGGCGCACCTCATTTGATTTTTCAAAACAAACCGCATTTTATGACTCTAATCAGAGTCTGAGTAATAATTATATTGCTGTGGTCATTTTAGATCTGAGATCGCCTAAAATTTAAACAATGACCGTTGTTAATACCCAGCCGTTATTACTCAGTTTGCCAATAGATGTCAGAAGGACGTATGCCAAAACCGAACTGCTCAAAGATAGATTTCGACGTACCAAGCAAATGGCGATACGTTCTAAATTACTTACGGTTCCGGAGCTGTCGAAGGGTTTAAGTCAGTCGACAATGTTAGTCCTGGAAAGTACGCCCCACTAAAGCAACATTCCAAAAACTTACTGTTATCTGCTCGAACCAACATCGCCTTACTATACTCGGCCGTCCAGCGGCGTCACTGTAGCATTTGAACATTCTTAGCCAATCATGCAATACTGCGTCTGCGTTTGCCAAGTTATTTTCTAACTACAGAGGCAGAGTCCCATTCCATGGTTCTAACTTGTATTGAGTCGAGGTATTGGAGCGAAGACCATACATACGGGGTATTGACGCGAACACCATACATACGGATAGCATCAAATTATATATAACAATTTGAATAAACAAGTTTAGAAAATAGATGAATAGAAAAAGTAGGTTTCGGTGCAGAGCATCAAACCCCATGTTGTAAAGGTGAGATTAAATTCCGTACTTCTTGATTGCATTCATTGACTACTAATAAACAATCCTTTTGCTAAATAGCATTTTCTTCTTTAAGAAGGACTTCAGGTAACCAGTGAGGTTCCATGCTTCACAGCTTTGACATACTCCTGATCCTGGCTCTTTTTATCTCTTGTATAATAAATGATGCATTCTATTTATACCTCAACAAAATGCTGATAAGTCATACAGCAGTGGTGTAAGGTCCATGTTGTTTGTGTATTCAAGCTTGTCAATATTATGTACTGCACCTGATTTAATAACAGCTTTAGCAAGGTTCAATAAACCAAATTAATTTACCTAGGTTTGCAGATGGATTAAGACCAGACCTTGGTTTTATTGAACCATCCCACCTTTTTCAGTCTATTATGAATAAACCCTGGGCGTCCCACAATTTACAGCAGCTTTATGACAAATGCTGAAGATTTTTCTCATGTAAGATGGCATGTTTTCTGTCAAATTGTCCATGTAACCTTTATGTTTTAACTGGATTTTATATTGCTGAGCTCCATTATAAACTTATTGAATACTATCTGGTACTTTTCCTAAACATATTTTACAGTACATTCATTCAGTGCCTGCAAAAAATTCCTCAATTTACCCTTCCATTTTCATATGCTTTTATTCCATTTCACAGTCATAAGAACAGAAAAATGTTACACAAATCAATCCAATAAAGTCCATAATCAATTGTGAATCTTAGTCAAGTGTAATCTTAGTCATCCACCTAGTTAGAGGACTCAGTTCTCCCTTTTTAAGGCCATAGAGAACTGGCATCTATCTTGGCAGCACTTTGCACATGAAACCAAGTAAAGTGAGTGAGATCCCAGTTATCATAGGCCACACTTGCATCTACACCCATACTTAGTTGTATTAGTTTTAGTAATAAGATTAACATATACATATTTTGAGTGCAAGAAGAGGCTGCAGTAGCCAGAAGAAATGTGTACAGACACAGCAAGGACATAAATTCTACATGAACAGGGACTTGCCCAGAAAAAGAACCCAAAAACACTGAGCTGTATGACAATATTTCTGACCTTTCACCACCTTAGCCAATCTACAATATTAACAAAAAAATCTAAATAACATACCAAAGGTCAAGTAATTGGTGGCAAGAAAGAGGAAAGATGTAAAAAAAAAAAAATTCCAGCATAACACAAATTGAGAAGAAAAGCAAACCCCTAGTGACCTACAGCTGTGACAAAATATCCTAGTCAGGGTCATGAGAGTTATTCTTTTGCTTAAAAATCAATAGAATCAATTTTTTAGTTGTACATTTTAATGAGGGAGAAAAGCATTGAAGAAACATTATTAATTCCTGATTGTCCTTACATTGAACCTCACTTATCTAAAGTAATAAAGTAATTGTATGATAGTAGATGGGGAATGCTGGGCAAAAACACAAATACATTTGCAGATGGCTTGGTTTAATATTTAACTGATCATGCCTCTGTTCAAGAACAACTTCTCATTTTTTATTTTAAAATAATTTGTATTATTCATCCAGTTTTTGAATGGTTTGCTGCAGATTACCACTTTAAAATGTCCTTCCATAAACTATGCTGCAAAGCACTAACATTTGGACCAGAGCAAAATCAGGCTTAGCGCCTGCTGCATTTTTAGATAAGCTGTTGATCAGTTGATGTGAGTATTTGATGGAAGGTTTTTTTTTTTTCTAAGTAACAAATAAAGGTTTGATTCAATATTAAAATTAAATTAAGGGACATCACTAGTTGCCCATCTAGTAGATAAGTCAAAGAGCTGCAATCTTTATGAGAGTTTATGAGCCACTAATTTGAAGTGTAGGTCCTAATTGTTGTCCCAGCTTTTACTGGACATTGTATGTGTATTGTGCCCAGAATCACTTTTATCCAGATATCATTTTAACTCATTTCTGCCAAAGTAATGTACGCTTTTTATTTTTATGTATTTTCTCTCAGGTTTTATGCTGCAGAAATTGTTTGTGGCCTCCAGTTTCTTCATTCAAAAGGCATAATATACAGGTATATTTCCCATGAGCATTGCTTGTAGCAAACACGTGCTTCTCTAACAGGAGGCATTCCTGAACTAAGCTGTTAAGATCTACTGTGTTTAAAACTGTAGGCCTTGTCTTGCTGATGTAATTTATCAATGGCAGCAAGCAGTGGTCTTACTGAAACATTGTTTTACCAATGCTAGTGGCTGTTTGAGTTTACATCTACTGTTTCTTCTTCTTTTTTCAAAAGAGACCTAAAACTAGATAATGTGCTATTAGACAGAGATGGCCACATAAAGATAGCAGATTTTGGAATGTGTAAGGAGAACATGTTTGAAGAAGCCAAGACTTGCACTTTTTGTGGAACACCAGACTACATCGCTCCTGAGGTGTGTGCTGATTGTACTCCTTTAATACTAACCACCTTTCTGGAACCATGTGATTTTTATAGAAATCGACTGTCAACGATATACAGACAAACATGGTTACAGTGGCAAAATATGACCCATCTTATGAAAGTATTTACTTTATTTTTGCTAAGGGAACTGTTTTGTTTTTGCCGTAACAATTGTCTGTTTTTTATATCAATTTTTAATTTTATTTTGATTTTATTATTGTTTAATTCTGAGGTCAACATTTGTTTTCAACCAATCTAAATATGAATATATTTTTTCTTTATAACCTTTTCTTTAAAAGTGTAGGCAGAATGGTGGCTCTGAGGCTAGGGATCTATGCCAGAAATTGGTAGGTTGCTGGCTCGAATCCCGTAAATGCCAGAAGCCATTCCACTCTGTGATGTCCTTGAGCAAAGCCCTTAACCTGCAATTGTATGACATTAATCTGTATCCAGCCCTGCAAGCAAGTCCTCCATCTTGCAGGAGAAACTTGGGGGTCGGTGGCAGGAATGGCACTTCAGCCACCATAAAAAAAAAAAAAAAACTTACACTGTTCTAGTGTGGTGCTGAGGTGTCACTTGTTGCTTGGCTGTGTTCAGGTCCTACTTAGGGATCCTGAAGTAGTTTGTCATGCAGGGGGAGCAGCAATGTGCTGTATCGGTGCAAGTTCCCATCCTCCTCCTTCTTTAACAGTGTTGCTGCATTAATCCGTTTACTGGTTGTGTTTTTATTTGCATCATTCAACTTCTCTTTGTTTGAGTTGGCTTATATATTAAATTCTCAACTGTTTGTTTGTATATCTTTTTTATTGTTTGTCTTTTCAAGTATGTACATTTTCATATTTGGTTGATTTTTATTTACTTTTTACTTTAAATCTATGTATTATAATTTTTGACTCATTATTGTTTCCCTGTTGATATATATCCTTTTTTGTCATATTCTTTCCAGGCACATTATTCTGACTGTTTGATCCCTGACTGATTTCAGAGCACTGTGCACCTTTACAAATCTAATATAAAAACTCAAAACACAAATACGTAAAATAAACATGCTTATAAAGTACATACAAATCATTGCATTAAATATTGTTTGTCTTTAATATAATTTATGTTTATAAAACACCTCAAATTAACTTACATTTATAAATAGTCTATAATAAGATAATATCAGTGGGAAATGAAGAATATAACATAACATTCTCAGACCTTCTGAATCCAGTTCAAGGTTGTGGGAGGCTGGTGCCTATCCTGGAAGCACTGGGCACAAATCAGAAAGCAGGTCTGGTTAGGTTACTAGGCCATCACAGGTCCCAGACACACATGCACTCAATAGGCCTTTTCACAATTATCATAAAACAACCACAGCTTTGGTACGTGGGAGGAAAACCAGAGTATCCAGAAAAAAAACAGATCTATGGAAGTTATCACATTGCAAGCACACATCGGCAACTCCGGCAAATGCATCCCCAATTCAATGATGCCCCTCTAGTGATCACATGCGCACTCTAAAGTGTCCTTTCAATAGCAAAAGGGGTAATTTTATCCAAATGTCACAAGTGTCTGGTGCCACTGCCTCCTAAGAATGCTCATTAGAGTCGTTTGTGGCTGTAGATTGGCCTAGTATGGGAATGCACTTGGTAAGGCCCTGCAACAGAACAAGTCTTACATTCAGTAAGTAAAGGCCATGACCATGAATTAAAAAAGCAAGTTTATGAAGTGCAATTATAGTCATAGTTTACCTTGACCCTAATTTCAAAGAATTAATGAAATAGTTCATAATTTTCAGTTTTACACATCAGTTGTTTTATACCTAGTAAATGAAAGTGTAATATTATACAACTGTACTGAAAAAGCTTGAAAATGCATTGTGTCTTAATCTTTGTATAAATACCTTAGGTATATATTCTTCAAGGGGGCAGCACGGTGGCGCAGTGGTAGCGCTGCTGCCTTGCAGTTAGGAGACTCAGGTTTGCTTCCCGGGTCCTCCCTGCGTGGAGTTTGCATGTTCTCCCCGTGTCTGCGTGGGTTTCCTCCCACAGTCCAAAGACGTGCAGGTTAGGTGGATTGGCGATTCTAAATTGGCCCTAGTGTGTGCTTGGTGTGTGTGTCCTGCGGTGGGTTGGCACCCTGCCCGGGATTGGTTCCTGCCTTGTGCCCTGTGTTGGCTGTGATTGGCTCCAGCAGACCCCCGTGACCCTGTGTTCGGATTCAGCAGGTTGGAAAATGGATTGATGGATATATTCTTCAAGGAATTTGTTGTTGGTCTTGAATTAGATATATATTTCTATGCAAGAATGGATTTTTTGAACATAAATCTTTAAGCTGGATGTTTTGTATTACATTCCTTTAGCTCTGCTTTCCCCATTTCTGTGCAGATTTTGCTTGGACAAAAATATGGATATTCTGTTGACTGGTGGTCCTTTGGAGTCCTGCTGTATGAAATGCTAATAGGTCAATCACCTTTCCATGGAAATGATGAAGAGGAGTTGTTTCAGTCCATCCGAACAGATGACCCTTTCTACCCCCGTGCTCTCCCTAAAGACTGCAAAGATATTCTTGTCAAAGTAAGAAGTGATAAGCAAGAGGGAATACAGAATTGATCATTACTCTAAATTACTTAATAGTATCTTCTAAAGAAATAAGACAACAAAATAAATGCATGTTTTCAATTTTGTTGTCTTCAAATAATTAGGTAATGCCTCAAGAGGATCTGATGATTCTGTATGGTTGCATTGAATGATTTATGATTAACAGACGCTCCTATGTAAGGAACACAGTGTGCTAAATCTAAGTTATTACTGCAGATCCCACTTAACTCCTTTTAACCTATTGGCCTCATTAATACTTGCAACAGGATAAATTGATTTTAATTTAGGCAATCAATTATATGGAAGTTGTTTGCTGTATATTTGCTATAGCTGTCACTTATTTCTTGTTCTTCTCTCAGCTGAAATTGTAATACTGTATTGGTATAAATTAACTAAAGTGAGCTTTGCTTTTCTAATTGTGATATTTTGATTTTAGCTGTTTGTGAGAGAACCTGAGCAGAGGCTTGGAATAAGGGGGACAATTCGCCAGCATGCATTCTTCCGAACCATCAACTGGCAAGCTCTGGAAAACAGGGAAATTGAGCCACCTTTCAAACCTTGTGTGGTAAGATAATCAGTGTAAGAAAATGCAGCTGCAAAAGGGAAAAACATAGCTGGAGGTTATTTTAATGCAGAAAAAACATAAATTGAACATTATGAATGCAATTTGAGCCTTCACACCATCTAAAGAAAGCTTAACCACCAGAAATAAATGTATCTAGATTGTTTTTTAATTTTTTTTTCAGCATGGAATTAACCTTCAGCTATATTTGTTTTCTCTAGGATATGCAGTCTGCAATACAAATAGCTAATTAGAATCCCAAAACAAGCAAATAAAAATTACACCTGCTCATACATTTAAGTCTTTCTTCTTTTTTGGTGTTTGTTTAGTCCCTTGTGCATGCAAAGAGGAAAGGAAACTAATCTCAAAACACCCACATATGTTTGACATTCATTAGTGGCTGTGACTGCTTGCCTGTCAAATACACCACTTAATCTCTTGGTTTTATTTAAATGTGGTCACACATCATATAAGTATATACACACAAGACAGTGGCCAGGCTGGGGTGCAAGCGAATAGATAGATAGAGAGATAGATAGAGAGATAGATAGAGAGATAGATAGATAGATAGATAGATAGATAGATAGATTTTATTTTTTAGATTATATAGAAGATTTGCATCTCTAATTTTGAAATTTGTAGACTCAAAACTAAATGCTTTTACTGTCCATACATAAACAGATTAAAAATTTCAACACTCTTATTTTCGCAAGATGCATGGGAGTTTTTCATAGGTGACAGCTTTCTATTCATGAGATTATTTGAGTTGAACAGTATTTAATTTGGTATTGCAGTACATGTAAAACTAACAGGATGGTTACTAAAATACACTGTCCCATAGCAGCTTAAATGTTTTTATAAGCTGCTGTAAACAAAAGCCCCTATACCAACAAACAGCATTTTTGTATATTTTGCTGAAATATACGGAGCAGTCCTTCTCTGAAACACAATAAATTATGACTGTTAGGTGAAAGTCTTTCAAGGCCATTTTATTCGAAACGATCAAAGCGTGAAAGAAGACATTATTAGCTAGAAGCATTATAAGATAGTGGTCAGGCTGCACACAATGCACTTCTTTTATAAATTCTTAAAATAAGCAATGGCATCTTTTGATGACTTTGGATGTTGTCTGCATTAAAGGCTTTCAGGATATTTCTTCTGCCACCAGATTTTATAGTAACAGTAACTGCACCCTAAAACAAACCCATTTTATTGGCTGCCTGTTCTCATATTTGTTTATATTCCAAAATGTTGCAAAATATAAATTTATTTTCAAAAAGTGATGAATACAAGCTTTCAAGTGTCCTAGCTACCTTTATATGTAGCAAGATCAAAGAAGAGAAAAGGTCTAGTATTACCAGGAAGGTTGAATGTGTCAGATATCCTGGGAGTTTAAAGGCACCATCTCTGACATTTACCAAGGTAAGGTCAATGCAGACCCAGTAGGACACAGCCACTGATCTTTTGCTTAAAATGGTGAAAGGAAATCAAAGATGACTGCATTCTGTTAACAGCATTAAACAAACCACAGATGATATTAAAAGAGGATTTTTTTTTCTAAGACTAAGTAAAATATACTTCAAATATACAATCAGCACTATATTCCAACTGTGGTGGGCTGGCGCCCTGCCCGGTGTTTGTTTCCTGCCTTGCGCCCTGTGTTGGCTGGGATTGGCTCCAGCAGACCCCCGTGACCCTGTAGTTAGGATATAGCAGGTTGGATAATGGATGGATGGACTATACTCCAAACATTTATATTCCATTTTAAAATAAATCCACCCCAACATCTCTCCTCTTTACAGTGTGAAGTACAAGCCCAAAATGAAGTAATTACTCAAATACAATGAAACATAAAAGAGGATAAAGAGAGTTCCAGCATGTTTGTTTTAGAACAGCATTAATGAATTCTTAAAATAATATGAAATACTGTTTTCTACATTTTTATAAAAGACATCCATTCAGTTATGGAGTATGGGTTACAGTACTTTCAACTGAGAAAAATAAGACTAAAAGCAAACAATATATTGTAAACTATCAGAATAAATGTTTTATTGCAGAATGTTATTCCATCTGATGCCACTCCATATAGTAACAGAGGATTAGGAGTAATACAAGACGATCTTACGATAAACTCTGTTCCTTCAAAGTATTCAGAGTATGATCTTTGTGTAGGTCATTCCTAAAACTTAAGACTTTATCAATGACTTAATAATAACTTTGTACATAATTCAGGTCTGGTTGTGGGTACATTTTGGATGATTTTACTAGAGAGAGGTGTGTGCTAAGTATATTTTTTAGCTGAATTACACCATTATTTGCACAAATTGATAAGGAATGTATCTTGTTGACGGCTTAATTCTTTTCCTTACCTGAGATTTTAATTGAGAGGTTCCATTCACAACATTACCTAATATAATATAAGGTTCCACTCTTTGAAATAAGCTAATAGACTATGGGAAAATACTGGTTCAAAAGATGTGTACACCTGATTTACACAGAAGTTTCTATAGGCCCAAATACCTATTGACCTTCCATGAATTAAACACTATATAGGTTAATGATGTCTGGAATATTTGATTATATGAGGGTTACTTATGAATGAATGTTTAAATGATTTTTTTGCTAACCCAAGCAAGGAATGATATAAGACAGTGTGACATACCCTTCCCTGGAGCAAGAGAACATTTCAGAGTGTTTTTAATTTGTTGGTAAGACCAGCTCTGAAAATTACAGAAGAGGAATCCAGCATATATTCTTGCTCTTGCTCTCATTATACAAATATTACCTAATTATTTTAACAGTTTCCTTTGTTTTCTGCGTAATTATACCAGAAAAAAAGAGTCGTACAATCTATTACCACACTTCCAAAAGGAAGGAAATTAATGTTTTACATTACTTTGATTCTGTGGCTGCATTTATTGTCATATGTTGTCTACCTGCCATTCTTCAACATAAAATAGAAAAATCAAAAATGCTAATGCAAATATCTACACATGTATTTGCAGACTGTAATCTCAATTAAACATTTCTATTTGGGGTGGCACAGTGGTCATTACTGCTGCCCCACAGCTACAGGAGAGCCAGATCTCTTTCCCCCTTTATGCACCTGAGCCCCAGTGCGCTTGTCAATACTTATAGCTTTTGTGTGTGATAGTATGTCCTTTTGATGTTTGTATGGGGATCTTCCAGGAGCTGTATTGCCATCCTGTGGTGTATGTACATGATTTAGTCATTTGTTTTCTGTAAAACTGTACCACTGTGTGGAAGTGTAGGTCTGGGTTTGGCATTGCCATTTGATGGGTTGGAACCCCTTTCAGTTTGTGATGTGGCCTTTGACACCTACATATACTTCTGCTCCCCAAATCACTTCATTGGGTTAGCTAATCAAACAAGTTGGCTATATATACAGTATAACATAAACATCTGCCTGTTTTACATACCAAAAAACGCAGGGAATCCTAATAAAGTGATTTGGGTGCAGCTTTATTGCATTAATTATGTGTGTTATTAAAATGTGTAGTTTGTGTTGTCAACCCCTGTTTCTAAGGTTACAACAAGGCCACTGTTTTTCTGTTTGAAAGATAAAATAATATAAAACCCCGCAATAAATAATACATAACAGTAGTTCCTTTCTCCCCTTGCTGCAGTCAGAATAATTCAGCTTAGACTGAATTATTGAAACATTTGTAAGAGATACTTCCCAAACAGGTAATACATTTGAGCTCTGACAGTAACTAAAACTTTCTATAAACGTTCAGCTCACCAAGCTTCTATAAATTACCTGACTGACTAAGGAGAATGGAACACTCTCTGTGCTGAAGGTCTGCCAGGTCTGCTGTACTGTATAGCAGCAACGCGATGGCAATGACTTCAAGGCTTATTTAGTTTTAAAATAAAGTGTAAGATTGCAAGGATCCTTCTGAAGTATTTTAAGCACCCCAGAACAACCTGTTATAGTCATACATACATATATATATATGCATAATATGTAGTCACAAAATATATACATTGTGAACCGAAGGATGGCTGAGACATAAGAATGGTTGGAGTACCAACCCGGCAATTCCACGTTTAATTAAAGACAAAAACAACAAAAACTTTGTGGCACAAAAGAACAGAAATAGCACTGCTCTCTCCTCAGTATAGCTAGTTTTATTAAGAAGAGTTCTATCTCTGTCTCTCTCTCTCTGTTTCTCTCTTACTTCGGTCCAAATGACACCAATGATATGTAATCATCCAGTTTATATCTTTGGGCTTCCAATTCTTCGCATGAGAGTGGTCAGGCAGTGCCTCCTGGCAATGGCTGCACGCTGCAGAGAAAATCAGAGACGTACTTAGCAACAGTACCCTCGCTTGCCCATGGTGATGGGATTATCTGATCCCCAAGCCGAGCCCCAAACCCCAGACACAATTGCACACACTGAGTTCTTCTTCAAAATCAAATACTACAGTCCTTTCTTCTGTTTCCATTCCAGTCCATTTCCTTCCTTCAGACTTCTCCAGGTGAGCTTTGCCCTACTCCTCTCCTGACTCTGCCTCACCTGGAACTCTCTTTTTTAACCTGGGCTCAGGATTACTTCCTGTACATTAGCACTGTGACCAGGAAGCATTTAAGGATCAGGCTGGACTTTGGTCTGACATTGCAAACTGCACCCAGTAGCACCCCTGAGCATCATCAACGGACCCCAACAGGCCTGAATTCCACAACCACAATATGTTGCATCAGTCTTTAGCCTGAATTTTGACATATAGTTCCAGTGAGTATCCTGGAGTGTAGGATTCACAAAATTAACAAGCATTTCTTAAGAGCTGTTTAATGGGGTTTATGGAAACTTAAAAGAATGTGTTAAATTTATCAACTTTTTATGTAAGGTTTATCGGCAATCACATACAGCATTATGGACAACCACTTTCAAAGTTAACAGCAAAGGTTCTAAAGGTAATCCTTGGAATCAATAAATCTCTACACTTTGATAATTAAGTAGAGGCCAGAAGTCATCATCAAGTCCTTCTATGAGAACCCGGAAAACAATGAGGACGGATCATTTATGTTAGGTAGAATGTCCAGAGGGGACTGGGCGGTCTCATGTTCTGGATCCCCTGCAGATTTTATTTTTTCTCCAGCCGTCTGGAGTTTTTTTTGTTTTTTCTGTCCTTCCTGGCCATTAGACCTTACTTTTATTCTAAGTTAATGAGTTTTGTCTTAATTTAATTCTTTTTCTTCATCATGTAGAGCACTTTGAGCTGCATTATTTGTATGAAAATGTGCAATATAAATAAATGTTGTTGTTGTTGTGGATAGTTTGGCCACAGAGGTCCGCTCAACCACTCAGTAAAAGTCTTTCCCTTCTCCAGAGTAGCAGATTGGGTTTAATCCATTATCAAAAAGAAATACAGTGAACAGCTTTGTTACCAAAAGCTTTATCCATTTATTGAACCTTGTTGGCTTTTAATAGATTAGTGATTCTTATGATTTTGAAAATGTCTCTTTCCAAGTTTTCAGGGTAGAGTACCTCTTTTGCTATGATACTCTGGTTCTTGACCTGGCAAGGTCTACCAGCCTCCTAGGAGCTTCCTTTGGACTTCAGTTGCATATCCTTTTTTGTCACTTCCAGTCCTCTCCTTAAAAGAGAGAGGATCAATCTTCAGGGCATCTGGAGTCCCTTTCCCTTTCCCTCACGATTTTCCCCATGTTTCTGAGTCAGCAATCATGGTGATTCTGAGGGAACCATAATGCTAGATACACAGACATCAGGTGTGTAACCATTTATGTACAGTAGCTGCATTTTTCAATACAAGACCTTTGAACCAATTCTGAGTTTTGTGTTGATTTTACCTGGGAACTGCGATTAGCGGCGATCTCCTCCAGACAGTTTCAGAAGGTGGGGCGTTGGGAATCTGTTCTGTTTACAGGTTTGCTTAAACTATTTACGCCCATGTTAAAGGGGTCCCAAAATGAAAGTGGGAGAAGATTTAAAATGGTGGTGCACATGAACTATTAGATATAATAGCATCAAGAGGTTGTAGGTGCAAAGTATGAGAGAAGGCAGTCTTAACAAATGGTGCATACAATGTGTGGTTACGGCAGCAGAGGCAGCAAATGACTGCACGTGGAAGGAGAAAGTAAAACTGCAAAAAAAAAAAAAAGGTTTGCTAGTCACTTCACAATGGCCTCAGGATCACTTGCATGACAAATTTATCTTTTTTTTTATCTTTAGTTTTATTTCAAATGTAATGAAAATGATAACTAGATAATGTATATGCAGACTTTGTATTTGCTTGTTCTGTTGATGTATGAATATATGATAAGTCAAGCTGAATTCAAATGAGAACAATGATGTCTTATTACATTTTTTTATGTTTTTTTTTTTCTTCTTTCAGAAATCTCCAAGTGACTGTAGCAATTTTGACAAGGAGTTCCTAAATGAAAAACCCCGACTGTCTTGTGCTGACAGAACCCTTATCAACAGTGTGGATCAAACAATGTTCAATAACTTCTCATTTGTAAATCCCAAGATGGACAGGCTTAATGTCCCTTGATATCAAATGGGTTTCCTTCCAGACAGCCCACAGAATTGGTAACATGTCGGTTTTACGTGCCATTCATATCTTCAAAAAATAAGAGAGTGTTATTCCAAATATCAACTTTTCTTCTCCTGTTTTTTTTTTTTTTTTTAATATTAAGGAACCCTTTCAATTTGCAATAAAAAGGTTACAGCACTAAATGAACAGTATTGGAGTTACATTTAGAAGCAGTGATCATCTCCGTGTGTCTAAGCAAAGAAGGACGCTGATCAGGATGTTGTTCTGTCTTCTCCGTGGAGCAGATTTTTTGTGTTACGGCGTTCATTGTAATTTGTGAGATATAAAATGTTGATATTGATGGAAAGCACTTCGACTTCTGTGGTTAGACTTGAAAAGTAACTTATGTGGAGCTTCACAAACATTTTCTAAACCTTTCTGGGTTTTCCCAGACGTTTTGTAAACCTATGAGCCGAAAAAGCATTGTAAGTCCTTTATGGTCCAGATGTGTTTCTGAACAGCTCATATCATCTGATCCAGACATTCACCAGTTGAAGAACATTAATACCTCAGTGTGAAGTAGAAGACTTCTTCAAAAATGGTTTCTCTGGAAAGCCAGCATTTTAAACTTAAAACACTCATCTTAATTGAGTACAACAGAGTTAAACAAATACTGAGTTGCCTTTGTGATTCAGTGGTCTTCGAGTTACTCTAAATAAGGAAAAGGACATCTGATCATTATGGGCATCGAACGAATATCACATACTGCATGTTAACACTGAATTATGTGCGTCGTTGCTTGTGATTTGTATTGGTTTTTTTTGCCTATAGCCCTTCCGGAGTGAATTGATTTTCAATTTGAACAGTGTTTTTGTACAGTACACTTAGTGAAGACTATTAGGTATGTTTTCAAATGTTTGTGGGTAACATGGGAGCGTGTAACTGTCATTCAGGCTTTGGAGTATTGTTCTGGATGCTTATCTGTGGTGTTGTAATACTTGCTTGTATTATTATGTGGTTTCTGCTCTTAGTGAATTTCTTTTTGCTGGCATTTTATTGCAATGCTAACGACGCATTTTACCGTTCTTTCTCTTTCCAGAGCGATTTCCACATTCTGCAGAACGTCTTTTTCAGTGTCTATACCTCCCTGTTCTGTAATGATTACCATTTCCCTCCAGTTTCAAAAGCAAGGCATGCTGTGTCTGAATTTTACGTAGGAAATTAGAAGAAATGTATTGTTACCACTCCAAGGACTTAAAAAGATGCAGTATATTACATATTTTTAATAAGAAGTTTATAAGTGCGGGATTACTTAAAACACATTTGAAAAGGTGTTACAGCGTGCTGATTTTATTATGTCAAAATAATTTATAGACATCCCGTGGCATTAACTGGTGTATAGCACTTAGCACTGTGTATTGTACACGGAGGGGAAGTCAAAGGATCCTTTATCCAGATTTAATAATTATAATTGAGGTTGACAGTCTAGTAATACTAGCACAAAAAGACCCTTGAAAGCCCCTCAAGATTACAAGTATGAGTTGGAAATGTTAAACCGTTTACTTTGGCTCAGGCGCTCATCATGCAGGCTTCCCAGTGATGTCCCCGAGTCTAACGTCAATCAGTCATTCATTCCGTCTGTGCTTTATATATACAGACTTCCTTTTACGTTCACTAGTTTATAAAGTGCTGAACAGCATTAAAACATGAGGGGAATAAAACAATGTTCTGAATGTGGCAGATAGGACTCCTCAGTATGGTAGGTATAGTGTCACATGAGCATTATACGGCCTGTTGTTGTGCCCTGTGTTTGAAACTGATATGGAATTTGTGACTGAGATGACATCAATCACCTGATTGTCTTACATTTGCATAGCATGATAGTCTTGCCAGCAGTATGTATACGTGAGCAGCTCCCTCGTATGACTGATATTAAGTAATATTACAAGCACCGACACTACTTCTGCCATCTTGTGCTAGTCTTTTGCTTATTTAATGGTGCTAGTCAAAGGTCAGCCTGTGCAGTATTGGTTTCTTTAAGAACTCTGTCTTGTATGGCCTGCAGTTTTGATCGTCACCAATAAGACTTTTTGGAGGGAACAGAGGAGTTGGTCAGCCCCCTGCATTTAACTAGTCAAGGGGCTAAGGAACAAAGCCAGTGTGTCACTTAAAGGATGGATGCCGTTGAGGCAGCTCTTTAGGGATTCAGTGCCGTACTCTCCAGTTATATTCTTCCGTTCTATGAAACTAAGGTCAAAACTCTAACACAGTGTAACACAGCTACTTGTGTAAAGATTAAATCAGGTTCCAAATTCATCTGAACGCCTGTAATGGACTGGCATCCCCTCTAGGCCTGTAGCGACTGGTACCATCAGGTTAAGCATTGACGCTCACAACCCTGAACAGGATGATTTTTTGATAATTTCATTGATGACTGAATGATAATCAGAAGACTTGGGGGTCAGCCTACCTGTGATGGCTAACGTGCATTACAGTGGAAAAGAAATTAACTGTTAGGGAAGCAAAAATTCCATTTAATAACTGCATTCTGCCATTACAGTTTATACGTTTCACAGCAGTTGGATTTTGAGGTTTCTACTGCAGATCAATAATAATAATAATTTCTTATTCCACATTTTCTGTCATAAAACTACAAAATGGGCATGTAGTATTACCAATTAAAAAAGTAGCAGAGGCCTAGTAATAGATTACTAGCAGCCCTCGAAAACCGAGCAACTAAAACTCATTCCTTTTCAGGTTTTAAAATTAAATGTGTTGAATAAATTTAGTTCATACTATTTCTAGATATGAAATTTTATTGCTCATTTATCTTTTTGACTTATATTTCTGAACAGGAGCCGCACATGCTGAGTACAATACGGCTTCCTTGCTTTTTGTGCAGTTATGTACAGTAAATATCAACTGTTATTGTGTTTCATTGTATTTATTATTGGTGGAGTGTAGAACAAATGTATTTGTGATGCAAGTGTAATACCCATTGGTCACGTGTGTATTGATGTAAGTTGTGAATTAGTAAAAAGATGATGAACTTTCTTGCTACGGAGGGAACCTTATATTGCCAATGAGAAAGTGCAGTTTCACAGGACTCACATTGACGCATACACATACAATACATGTAATGTCTGGGTACAGTACACGTGTACATGTAAAACACGTGGAACTGGTCGACTTCAAAATAAAAATCTTTTTTTAATTCAATTTACTTTTATGTAATGCACTGGTCATTTACAGAGCTGTTTACACATTTACAAATATTGCACGTTTTGTAATTTCATTATAAATATACAAGCTAGAACACAGCTCAGGCAATGAAGCATTAGCAACAAATATGTGACTAAAGTCCAGTGCTCAGTATCTTAACTACTTAGGCCGTGTATTGTCTCGTATCTGAATTTAAGATTGCATCAGTTGCCTCAGGTACATTCATAAAATGTCTGACAAGGACATATCAGTGCAGAGATTGAATTTCTTTTGGAGGAGGAATAGTCCACAACTTTAATGTGTATATGGAGATGCCTGTCTGGGTGCTGGCAGTGTCACAATACGAGTAGCATGCTTTATAATACAGAAACACAGACAGTGATGAACCGCCTGCCACCTCTACATGTAGCAAAAAAGGAAATAAATGACAGCAGAGACTGGAAAAGGGTAGCATGCAGTTCTGCCATTGACATGGTGTTTCAATGCAGGGGATCTTCAGACTTCTAAAAGGAGGCAAAACGCACAGATCATAATGGGGACTTGTAAAGAAACAAACAAAGGTATGTTGACTTGATTGACGTGGATGAATGAACTATTTATTGAATGGACTACTGTTGTTATTACTTGTGGTACAAGCCAGCCACATATACATCTTCAGAATCATGGGATGTCAACAGGAACCATTCCTGCTGAGAGTCTCGGTGTATCGCAGGGCCCACTCACTCCTACAGACCACCTCCAGGTCACCAAACAACCTAACCTGCACATCTTTGTAAAACTTAGGATAACTAAATTAACTCATTACGTGTTTGGTTTTAATGTTTGGTGGACTGAAACTTCCAGCAGAAATGGTTCCTGTTGACGTTCCATGGTCCTGAAGATGTATATGTGCCTGGCTTGTACCACAATTAATAACAACCCTGACTTGGCACTGAGGTGACCAGAGGCAAACATTCTATAAAATACTAATACATATTCATACTGTTATTTAATAAGAAGTGAAGAATTGTAGGATATCAATTTTTTCACATGGAGCTTTACTGTTCAAGTCCAATACAGTGGAACCTCGAGATACGAGTTTAATTCGTTCCAGCACTGAGCTCCTATAGCGAATTTCTCGTATCTAGAACAAACTTCCCCATTGAAAATAATGGAAATCCAGTTAATCCGTTCCGCACCCCCAAAAATATCAACATAAAAATCAATTTTCCTAACAAATAACACTGATAAATAATATATACAAGCTGAACCTCGGTTTGAAAGTAACTTGGTTTACGAGTGTTTTGCAAGACAAGCTAAATTTTTTAATTCATTTTGACTTGATAAAACGAGCGATGTCTTGCAATACAAGTAGTATGAATACACTTTGTCTGCTGAGCGTCATGTGATCATAACTGAGCTGACGGTTCTTCTCTCTCATGCGCGTCTCTCTCTCCTTATCTGTCTCGCTCGCTCACGTGTCTCTCTCTCTCTCTCTCTCTCTCTCTCTCGGGCAATCATCTCCTATTCTCCATCTGCATGCCCGCGATATTTTTAGATACGCTTATACAGCGAACTGCTACAGCGAAACAATGAAATCACAAGCGCACAAACGCGTAGATCCACACGCTACGGGAGAACAAGGAACACTGAGTGAGCTGACGGGTTGGGAGCGTCAGCTTGGGTGAATCCCCGAGTCAAGGCGGATTGGGAAACGCGTCACGCATAACCACAGTCTGGCTCGTGGCTTTACGTGAGCCAATGCTCGTATTTAGAGCCAAATTTTTTGCTCATACTTTCCTCTTATCTTGAATTTCTCGTATACAGAGGTGATCGTATCTCGAGGTTCCACTACTGTATGGAAACACAACGAAGTAAATAAATTCTGAATTTTTATTAAGTAAAAAGAGACTTAGACTTGTAAAGTGTGTGCTACATTTTAATGCTTGATCAACCTGAAACCAGAGTATTCATGCATCTACCCATTTTTGATGCCACATTTGCTATTATTTTGTTAAGGTACTGGAGTCTGTCTCAGCGCCATATTTGATATTGTGGACCACTGGGGCATGTACAGCCACCCTAACCTGACACAGACAGGCAGAGACACAAGTTTGCCACACAGCACACATTTATTGACGTGGGGAAGCACTTTTCTATTGCTCCCCGCAGTACCATAGTACAGAAGGTACCCACTGCACAGTCCAGCACAAGACCCTTTTCTTCTCTCTTTCTCTTGCCTCTACTTTGTCCCGAAGACGATATTGCGTATAAGGCAGGAACCAGCCATGGATGGTGACACACCTAAATGCACTCCCACCCAACTTAGAGTCACTGGGTAATCACACATACACATTCTGAGAAGTGAAAAGAAAAATGGAGAGTCACATTAGTCACTTGGAGAACAGAGTAAAAGAACAAATCAGTCAAGTGGCTAAAAGAGCATAGCCGAACAATATGTGAAAGCCCCTAGATATGCAAAGAAGAATGAGGAAAGGCTTATATTCACACTATTACTGCACATGGCTCAAAGCGATGAGAAAATGGCTAAGCACAAATTAAATTCAAACCCATACGTGAACATGTCTAATAGTTATAATTATACATTTACAGCAGACATCCAAGGTTTGATAGTAGAAAAATGAAAAAAACTTTTCAATTGATGCAGTTCTTGGAGAAAACTAAAAATAAGTGAGTTGACCATTAATGCTGGGGCAGCGTGGTGACACTGAGGCGTCTGAGGTTCCCCCAGTCACTATTTCGGCACAATTTGAATGTTCTCCCCAATTTGTCTTCTTGTTTTTCTTGCCACAATCCAAAACAATAAATTGTTGAGGTCTGAGTGAGTGGTCCCAGTGAAGAGCAGACGCCTGTCTATGGTTAGATCCTCCCTTGTACCCGATGCTGCTCTGGCTCCACACAAGCCTAAGCAGGTTCAAAGGATTGCTGGCTATACATCTCGGGTTCCTTGTCTTCAAAGATATGCAAATATCCAAAATACGAATGCTACAGTAATAAAAAACTTGAGTCGTCTGAATCAATGTGTCCTCTCATTCTATTTTATTAAAAAAATCTAACCACATCACCCAAAAAGTCTTTGAACATCTTAACATGTGGGTTAATTGGCTCAATGACGGTTTATCAAACCAAAATTCAAAAATAGAAATGCAAAATAAAAATGAGAAGCTGTGGTCACTGCTGATCTACAATGTTTTGTCTGTTATGAAAAAAACACTTCTGCCTTGATTGAGAGGATATGGCCAGCGCAGCACTAATACCTCCCTGGTCCAGAGCGGGGGTTTCAGTTGTCAGCCCGCACATCTCCTATGTGGCTAAGTGGGTTACATGCTGTGGTGCCCCACTTTCATCCCACATCTCAAACATATGCTTGTTAGTTTCACTGAAGACACCCAATTTTGAATGATTAGCACACCATCCAGGGTTGATTTCTGTTTCAGATTTAGTAAGAGATGGGGAGATGTTTCCACAAGAACACATGAAATAAAAAAATCATAGGATTCACTTAGATTTAAGGACCATGGTGATGCACTTTACATACAGTAAACTGAGAACATCATCCAGCTACTTTGTTAGGAAAGAATTGCTGCAGCGATTTGTGTTGTCGACTGTCCTCCCTGAGCTCTGAAGGGTTGTGCTGCATGTAATGGGGTCCGTCATCAGCTGAGATGAATCAGTTTCAGCTCTCTTCTAAATGCTTATAAGACCATTACCATCAGCTCCAGTATTTTATTATATTTTAATTTCAGTCCACTATACAAGGCAATGGAACTCTAGGTAATAAGATGAAATTAAGAGCCCCTCATGCCCGTGGGTGAGTTCACTCCTTAACAGAGACTGTTAATCATACGTTTCACAGTGCACCCTGGAGACACCGGGTTGTTTAATACAACACGACATTTCTCACTCTTGATTTCGGCACAAAACTTAATCACTTGATTGTCCCCAGGGGTTGTTTCCCCTTTGGTCATTTTGACTCTTGGATATTCAATTGTTTCATCATGTGTGTTCTGATAAGGCTGCTTACTGTCATGGGCTCCTGGGTGCAGAATGCCCTAATGGTAGATCCACTACTGTTAGGTACTGACTGACTGGATCAGGCAACAATAAAAGGACAGTGGAGAGGGAACTGCAAACATTGCTGCATAAAGCAATAATAACATAGGAATTGAGGGCCTGAAAAGGACATGCAGCAGATAATAAAGAACCTGCTTGGCCATCATGACACCAGAAACAGCAAGGAATGCAGCTCGCTTGCTATTTAAGGCTATGTCATATTTGACCATTTTTCCAACGATTTTAAGTTGTAGCCATCATTTACATAATCGTATTAAATCAGAGGCAGCTGGTAGTGTGCTCCTGTTACAGTGAGTCATTTAATTTATATATATGCAAGGATTCTGCTTATGGACTTCAACTCTGCTTTCAATACAACAATCCTTGAACACATCCACATAAAACTCACCCAGGTTTCCATCCATGCCTCCACCTGCCAATGGATCACCAATTTCATGACCAATGGAGAATAACAGGTGAAACCCTCATCTGGCTATTGCACGATCAACACGGGAGGCCCCCCAGGGATGTGTGCTCTCCCCACTGCTCTTTTCCTTCTACACTAATGACTGCACCTCTAAGGACCCCTCTGTCCAACTTATCAAATATGTGGATGACACAGCCATCATTGGGCTCATCAGGAATGGTGATGAGTCTGCATACAGACAGGATGTTAAGCAGCTGGCCCTTTAATGTAGCATAACAATCTGGAGCTAAACACTCACAAAACTGTGGAGATGACAGTGGGTTTTAGGAGAGGTCCCACAATATTATCCCCCTCTCTCATTACTTAATACTGCAGTGAAAGTTGTTGAAACCTTCACGTTTCTGGGATCCATAATCTGGGACTTGAAATGGGAGACCAATGTAGGATCCATCATAAAAAGGGCACAATGGTGAACAGCTGAGGAAGTTCAACCTTCCAGAGGAGCTGCTGATTTGAGCACAGCAGTCATTGAGTCTGTTCTCAGCTCATCCGTAACAGTCCGGTTCAGATCAGTGACTAAACATGGCAAAAACAGGCTACAACGAATAGCCAGGTCTGCTGAAAATCTCATTAGCACCAGTCTGCCAACCTTACAGGACCTGTGCCATTCCAGAGTCAAGAAACATGCAGGAAAACTCATCTCTGATTCTTCACATCCAGGCCACAACCTTTTTGAACTTCTTCCATCGGCCAAGCCTTATAGATTAATATCTGCCAAAGCAAACAGATATAAGAACAGCTTTTGTCCCACAGGCCAGCAACCTCACAAATGGTTAATTCAGCTTAATCAGGCTGGGCAACCCACCTCCATGCTGTGCTGCCCAGGGTCTTGCAATACTGTTTACATATTGTTAACACTTGTTTTCCAGTGTTTATTTCATCCTTTCTTGCAGCCTACACTTTGTATGTATATAGGAGGGGGCACCCAAACATA
Organism: Polypterus senegalus; assembly: GCF_016835505.1. Lineage (NCBI taxonomy): Eukaryota > Metazoa > Chordata > Cladistia > Polypteriformes > Polypteridae > Polypterus > Polypterus senegalus. The sequence goes on from NC_053161.1 coordinate 80,594,083, forward strand.
AAATTGTTTTAATAATTTTTACTTACTGAAACTTTAGTCTCCTTCAAAGTACTCTCCAAGTGAATGTATGCACTTGTCCCAGGGGTTTTCCTACTGGTGGAAACATTTTTGGAACTGCTGAAGAGGAACGTTGTCCAAGGCCTGCAGCGATTTTTCTTTGACCTCCTCCACGGTACAAAACACTTTCCTTTCAGTTCTTTTTTCATATGTGGGAACAAGAAAAAGTCGCACGGAGCAAAATCAGGCGAGTAGGGAGGGTGGCAAGAACTTCATGACACACAAGTCAATTCAGAAATCTCTTCAATAGTCAGACAAAAATCTTCGCAAATTACATTGTGAACTTTTTCAAGATTTTCGTCATTCTTAATTGTGGAAGGTCGGTCAGATCTTGCTTGGTCTTCAAAGAGACATTTCCCCTCGTTTGAAACGTGAAAACCCCTCATAGACCTGTATTTCACTTAGAGCTTCCTCTTTAAAAGCAGTTTCCAGCATCACTACAGTTTCAGCAGCTCTTCATAAATAAACTTAACACAGACCTGCTGTTCTTTATGACCACCCATCACAAAAATCGCAGAACACATTTAATAAGCGCCAAGAATAACCAATACAGAGTAATGCCACTTGGCAGACTGCCACAGAATACTGTAAGTATGCTACACCTAGCGGGGAAATTCACAGCTAAGTCTAGATTGCATGCCAGGTACAGATTCCGGTTATTTTTGGGTACCCCTCGTACATATTTACATACTCTGTCTTGTTTTTTATCTCAGGTGTGGGATTAACAGCTGTGTGTATATCGATTATGTAATTTATACTTAAAGAGTCACCAAAACCAAATTCCTTGTATGCATGCATACATGGCCAATAAATGTGATTTTGAGTAGCCATATTCTACAACTCACTCCTGTTTTTAGTTGTAGTGGTGGGAATGATAGCTAAGAACTACCGAATGCTCATCCATAGAAGGAAATGATGAGGAGTAAGGAACATGGGGGCTTTGGACCTCACAAACAGAAAAGAAGCTCATCTGTCTGAGTTTCATGTTTTACATATCATGACGTAATGGAAAAAAGAGATGAGATTGTGGTTGAACTCTCTGTACCTGTTAACCCTTCATACAGCATGGTAGCACACTATTGACTGTCTTAAAAAAGGGGCAAGAATGACTGTGCTGGAAGGTTGTGAGGTAGCCACTAAATTTGATATACCCAGCGATTATCAGTCATGTAAACGGACAAGTTTGAGTGATGAGACCAGCAACTGTAGTCAGCATGTCTGACATAACCCACAACTAAAGGTCTCATAGTGTGACATCAGCTTAAATGGATTTACGTTCTTTATTTTTTCCTGCAAACAAAAAGAAGAAGATAGCAAACAGCAAGGACTGGATACATATGTTCACCAGTTCATTCTTTAATTCAGAAGACTGATAGCTCATGTTGAACATTACGAATGAATTTACCAAAACCATACTGGGGATTATATTTGGAGACACCACTTTACCAGAGAGAGACACATAAGTGACTTTATTTTCTTCATCAGTCCTCATCCATCAGTGAGCATATTAATCCAAGTCAGAGAGCATATTAAACTTAACAACTGCAGATGCCTTGAAGATGTCAAATTAGATTACCCAGAATTGCACTGGTTGATTTTTCAGTACAGTTTCAAAGTTCCAAAGTATCGCAAACTTGCCACAGTCACAGCAGCCAGTTAATTGCTGTTTGAATGTTTTCTGGGTATGGTGAGTTCAGCTGCAATCTTGGCCTTTTTTTCTTTTTCCATTCTGTCATAGTACTAAAAATACAGGACATCAGAAAGACAAGCCTATTTTTTAAAACACCCGCTTTCCTTCTGTCCTTGCAGCTGTAACATATGCATTCTAGATGAGTGCTCATTGGTTCAATTTTGTTTTTAGCTCCTGGCTGCCACGTTAAAACTCCCCATGGTTTGCAAAGATTAGGTAAAAGAAGTCTACAACCGAAACTCACTGGAAAAGTGGATATTGTGACAGGTAGGTTGCCAGGCAAGTCCTAAAAGTGAAGGGAGTGAGGGGCATGGGGTGGGAGATGGGATAGCAGGCTGCTTGCTGCTTGTGTTGATCGACACATTTGCAAACTAAAGGCACTGATGAAGAGGTGCAAAGGAATTTAATGTGGCCTGGCATTACGACTTGTTTCGTAAGCTTCAGGGATTCTAGTGTTAAATTTGTAGAATGTGTGAAAAAGTATCTAAACTGACTGGTTCCAAAATCCTAAAAAGCAGGACCATGACTGACAATTCTGCTCAAGTCCAATGACACACCTAAGGGTGTAGGAAGACTGGAGGAAGCCATCTGAAGCAGGACTTGAAGAGACACAGGCTTCAGTTCATGTAGGGTGTAGTAGGATTGTCCTCTTGGGATTTTAAACATTCAAACAAGAAAACAGCTAGTGAGCATCACATAGAAAATCAAATTTGGTCTGATTTTAAAGCTGGCAAAAAATACTACAAAAATTATGTTTTTGAAAGGAAATCATCTTTAATTTTTAAAATTAAAGAATTGGACTAAGCAAATTTCAGAAGTGATAGATGAATAAAACTCATTTACATGGTAAAATAGTTCATTCTTTTTTGCATAGCTAAGACTGGCACACTACTTGAATTTTCCAGTTGTAGCTATTTTCATATAATCTTAGTGAGTTGAGCTCTGCTGTGGTGACCTACAGTTGTGCAGTGTACAGACTCAGTTTTTGTGTTTTGCGACAAGCAACTATAAAAAGAAATTGGTTTGATTGGGTCTGTGTGTGCAATCAATGAGTGCTCAGTGAGAAGGACAGTGCATACAATGCATCTTAAAGGAAAGAAGGAAAACAGGTCATATGGAGCGCACAAACTGCAGAGAGGCTAGTCTGCTTGATGTCTTGCATTTGTCTTGCCATAAAAGAATGAAAAGAAGGAGAAAGACAGAGAAAACAGTTGAATTCACCTTTCCTGGAAAATGTTCATATAGTCACAAGCACTCTTAGGGCCGGTTTATACTTCATGTTTAGAACATGTATGTTCACGCATCATGGCTGCCATGAGATCCCAGTGTTCATTTGACACGTCCTCTGAGCAGGTCCTCAGAAATTAATGTGATGTGTGCATGAGTTGCAGTATCAGCAAAAAGTCAGGGGGTGCAGCGTGATAAAGTCGGAATGTGATGTCAGAGTCATTTTGAGGATCCTCCGGGATTGATGTGCGTGCTTCAATGTTTGATGAATGGTTCAATGTGGTGAAGCAAAATTCCGACATACAAATGCATTCATGGTGCTTTTATATTCAAGCGTCGCATATTCATCATCGGAACGTACGGCAGTGTATTTGATCCACAGAGAAAAAAAACTTAGGGACACAGTGAAAAGGTGTATTTTGTGATTAAATCTCGAAATGTCCACTTTAATCTCTTAGTTTATTTTATCATTGAAGTAGACTGTCATAAACGTCATCTTAAAACCGACCAAGTTGTTAATCACTATGACCTTCTGGGACTTCCTCCTTGACCATGGTGTCAATGTGCTTGATCAGCCTTCTCTATTCACTGCTTCTCTACTCAATGCACTTTCTCACCAGTCAAGACTTTTTCCTTCAGATCTCCTTTTACTTTATATATCCACCTCTGCTCTGGCCTCCCTTACTTTCTCCTACCCATACTTCAATTCCCATCACTCTTTTGCCCACATATCCATTGTTTCCTCATCACATCTGCATACCACATCTAATTTCTTAGATATTTCTCCCACCTTTGATTGTGTCCTTTATTGTAACACCACACATCCATCTCAACATTCTCCTTTCTACCACATCTAACTTCTCCTGCTGTCCTTTTGCTGCCCATGTCTCAGCGCCATACATCATTATTGATCTAAAAGCTGTCTTAAAAACCTTACTTTAAACTTCCTTCTTAATTCTTCAATCACACAATACTCATTGATATCACTGATCCTAGATATATACATTTATCCAGTCTTTTTACTAGCTCTCCCTACAGGCTAACTTCTGAATTCTAATCATCATTAAACCTCATATATTCTATCTTCTTCCTACTTATCTTCAACCCTCTGTCTTCCAAAGGCCTTCTCCATTCTTCCAACTTCCCCTCCACTTCCTATTTTCTGGTGCTACATAACACGATGTCATTAGCAAAAAGCATGCACCAGGGGAATTGGTCTTATATCCCATGACTCATGACATTCATAACCAAATCAAAGAGGTAATGAACTTGCTGACTGGGAAATAAAAAAGTACATCGGGCTAAACCAAAAGGAATAGTCAGGAGAAGGCTGAAGTTCATCGACTAAAAATGTCAGACAAAAATAATCAGTGAAATTTCAAATTGTAAGCTCACACAGACCAATTCTTAAACCATACTTTTTTGTACCCAATTCACGCTTACACACAATTTTTTAGTAAATTTTATCCAAATACTTAGATGTTGATCACTGTGCATTCACACTTAAATAACTGCAGGCCGATGAAGTCATACATCAGGCCAAAGTGATGGCACGTGCCGGACCCACATGACAGTAGTAACATTGGCATTAACAACATAGTTGCTGACGTTAGAAAAAAAAGTGCTAAACTAACACTGGAAAACCAGACACAAAATGGTCCCTCAAATACATCACATAATTTAAGCTGCTAATTTTTATAAAGATTATAAGAATTAACCATTATCAACATGCCTGCTAATTTTTTTTTTTTTTTTTTGTTCAGGAGATGCACGTCCGAGGCAGAACTCCATTAGCAGCTATGTTGTTTTTTCAATTTCTATTTAATAATTCAGAGATATTCTGTATTTACTCAACCCAGGGGGTTCAATTACAGTATAAGCATGAGTGGCAGAAAAAAGACTGAGAAAGAAATGGACAGCTAAAGACAGCTAAAGCTTCATCCAAATCTAAACAGACATCCAGTTCAGCTCAAGTTATGGCCTGCCAGAGACTGACCTGGAATGGGTAGGCGAAAGTACAGATTTCCTGGGAATGACGCTGCTGTGTCATCCCCAGCCAACAGCTAAAATGGGGGTGAATATGCAAGTGATTTGGGCTGGGATAAGGCTCAATGAAACTGAAAATGGCCTTACCTTCCACATTGTCATCTACCCCTTGCAAGCCAATAATAATATCAGCTGAAACTGGGCTTGCTACTTCACCCGCGGAGTTTGGGGAAGACCAAAACAATCTGTCCGAGCTGAAGGCAATGATCACCACAACAGCCACCGTTCAAGACATAAAGCAGCTCAAGGATAATATAAAGAAGGGAATAAATGATATAAGGAAAAAGAACATAAATGATACAAGGAAAGAAATAAAGGACATGCACAAGACAAATGAGAAGCTGCTTTAGAATATTAAAGACCAGGGAACACATTTAATATAATTGTTTTTGGGGCAGCCTTTAAAGGTTTGCTAGAAAAAAGCAAGACGTGAAGACGTTAAGCAAACATTCATGACTCATATTGATATCGCGGAACAACTGGCGTTTACCACTGACAAAAAAGCAACAGCTGCAACTTCCAAATGCAGTGCTTAGAGACAGACTTGCTGCACTAGAAGATGGATGCAGAAGGAATAATATCACAATCGAAGGTCTCCCTGAAAATCGTGAAAGTCCAAACCCAGTGAAATTCTAAAATAATTAGAGAAGATTTCAAATCAGATATACCGTATATGCCGTATACGTAGACTGAATACCTTAAAGCCTAGGATTTTCATTGTGTGCTTTAAAAAATTGCCGTTTAAACTACATACTACTACATACCTCTCAGACAAAAACAACAGATTTTATTGGAAAATAACCACATTTGTATTTTCCCTGATTTCTCACCCTCAACATCTGCTAAACGTGCCACATTTTACAGCATTAAACAGCGTTAACGGATACAGCCTCTTGTATCCTGCTAAGCTGAAAGTGGACATTCAAGGCAAGTTCTACATTTTTACTTCTACAGAGGAAGCAAAAAAGAGCTAAGAAAACTGATCTCAACACTTTTTGAAAGATGATCGTGAGTTGCATCGTGTCCTGGCATGGCAAAGAAGACCTTACCTGCTGTAGACATTGGCAATGAAACTCATTCCGTAATTATACATTCCATTTCCTTATCTGCCATTTTTTATTTTAATTACACTTACAGTATATGAGTGTATGCATGTATGTGGAATTTTGTTTCTTCATAGTGGACTGTTTAACATCATACCCTTGGATTTATTGTATTAGGGTTTAGTATCAAACATTATCTGATTATCCAGGTCTATTGTTTAACATAATTCCATGGGTTACTCTCTCAAAATTGTTTAAGATTACATTATATGTTTATAGTATTTGGACTGTACTGCCAATAGACGTCTATATTTTAATCCTCATGCACCACTTGGGGAGGCAAAATGGGGGAGCAGGGGGACTGGGGGGGGAGAAAGAGAGCAAGCTATTTCTTATCTATCCTTTTAATCCTTATAATTGTAAGAGCCAACGTAACAATAGGCTTCATGGCAATAACTCCTGGATAAATTGGAAATTACGGTCAAAGCTGTCTTATGTAATAATGTACTTATTATATTATCTTAAATAGACTACAGAATGTCAACAAAAGATCACCAAACAGTTAACTTTGTGAGCTGGAATGTTAAAGGTCTCAATCATGAATTAAAGAGAAAGAAAGTATTCTCCCACCTAACAGGTCTAAACGCTAAAGCAGCATTTTTACAGGAGACCCACTTATTAAGCAAGGATCAGTTTTGGCTGCACAGAGACTGGACTGGCCAAATATTCCGTTCCAGCCTTACAAAGAAAACTAGAGGTGTGGGAGTTCTTATACATAGAACAATCTCATTTGTAGTATCAGATGTAGCATCTGATCCTGAAGGGTGATATGTGATCATCATGGGTAATTTATTTAACTGTAAAGTAATTTTGATAAATATCTACGCACACAATGTGGACAATAGAGACTTCATCCAAAATGTATTTGCATCTATTCCCCAATGTGAACACTCATAAAATTATAATGGCTGGAATCCTCTGGGAAACTTTGAAGGCTTTCTTAAGAGGACAGATTATTTCATATCTGTCCCACAAAAATAAATTGGAAACCAAGAAGGTATCAGAGCTCATCAGTGAAATTACCAGAATAGATCAAGAACATGCCAGGTGTTTGAATGAAACACTCCATAGGAAAAGATAGGCTTTGCATTCAGAACTCAACCTCTTGACAAAAAAAAAGAAACAGAACAACTGATGTTTAAATCACAACCTAATTACTGTACTATGAACATGGAGAGAAAGTGAACAAGATCTTAACTCAACAAATCCACAAGCAGGAAGTTTGCAATGCAATCCCAGCAATCAACAACACAGACGGAGAGAAAATCATTGACCATAAAAATATAATGCACACATTTAGAGACTACTATAAGGCTTTATATTCTACTGAGTTTAAAAAAGACAAGAGACAAAACACAACCTAACGGATTTTTGGATGCATGATAGATAGATAGATAGATAGATAGATAGATAGATAGATAGATAGATAGATAGATAGATAGATAGATAGATAGATAGATAGATACTCTATTAATCCCAAGGGGAAATTCACATAATCCAGCAGCAGCATACTGATACAAAAACAATATTAAATTAAAGAGTAATAAAAATGCAGGTAAAAACAAACAATAACTTTGAATAATGTTACCGTTTACCCCCCTGGGTGGAATTGAGTCGTATAGTGTGAGGGAGGCACGATCTCCTCAGTCTGTCAGTGGAGCAGGACAGTGACAGCAGTCTGTCGCTGAAATTGCTCCTCTGCCTGGAGATGACACTGTTCAGTGGATGCAGTGGATTCTCCATGACTGACAGGAGCCTGCTCAGCACCCGTCGCTCTGCCACGGATGTCAACCTGTCCAGCTCCGTGCCTACAATAGAGCCTGCCTTCCTCACCAGTTTGTCCAGGCGTGAGGCATCCTTCTTTTTTATGCTGCCTCCCCAGCACACCACCGCGTAGAAGAGGGCACTCGCCACAACCATCTGGTAGAACATCTGGCAGCATCTTATTGCAGATGTTGAAGGACGCCAACCTTCTAAGAAAGTATAGTCGGCTCTGTCCTCTCTTGCACAGAGCATCAGTATTGGCAGTCCAGTCCAATTTATCATCCAGCTGCACTCCCAGGTATTTATAGGTCTGCACCCTCTGCACACAGTCACCTCTGATGATCACAGGGTCCATGAGGGGCCTGGGCCTCCTAAAAACCATCACCAGTTCCTTGGTCTTGCTGGTGTTCAGGTGTAAGTGGTTTGAGTCGCACCATTTAACAAAGTCCTTGATTAGATTCCTATACTCCTCCTCCTGCCCACTCCTGATGCAGCCCACGATAGCAGTGCCGTCAGTGAACTTTTGCACGTGGCAGGACTCCGAGTTGTATTGGAAGTCTGATGTATATAGGCTGAACAGGACCGGAGAAAGTACAGTCCCCGGCGGCGCTCCTGTGTTGCTGACCACAATGTCAGACCTGCAGTTCCCAAGACGCACATACTGAGGTCTGTCTGTAAGATAGTCCACGATCCATGCCACCAGGTGTGAATCTACTCCCATCTCTGTCAGCTTGTCCCTAAGGAGCAGAGGTTGGATGGTGTTGAAGGCGCTAGAGAAGTCCAAAACATAATTCTTACAGCACCACTGCCTCTGTCCAAGTGGGAGAGGGATTGGTGTAGCATATAGATGATGGCATCCTCCACCTCCACCTTCACCTTCTCCTGGTAAGCGAACTGCAGAGGGTCGAGGGCACGGCGGACCTGGGGCCTCAGGTGGTGAAGCAGCAGCCGCTCCATGGTCTTCATCACATGTGATGTCAGAGCAACAGGCCAGAAGTCATTCAGCTCACTAGGACGTGATACCTTTGGGACTGGGGTGATACAAGATGTTTTCCAAAGCTTCGGGGACTCTCCCTGTTCCAGGCTCAGGTTGAAGATGCGCTGTAGAGGACTCCCCAGTTCCAGCGCACAGGCCTTCAGCAGTCATGGCGATACTCCATCTTGACCCGCTGCTTTGCTGGCACAAAGTCTCCTCAGCTCTCTGCTCACCTGCGCTGCTGTAATTGTGGGTGGGGATGTCTCTCCTATGCTGGTATCAGCAGAAGGATGGTTGGAGGATGCAGTACTCCGAGGTGAGAGTGGGTTAGGGTGGTCAAACCTGTTAAAGAAGTTGTTCATTTGGTTTGCTCTCTCCACGTCTCTCTGGATAGTGGCACCCCGCTTCGAGCTGCAGCCAGTGATGATCTTCATCCCATCCCACACTTCCTTCATGCTGTTATTCTGCAACTTCTGCTCAAGCTTTCTCCTGTACTGCTCCTTCGCCACCCTGAGCTGGACTCGGAGTTCCTTCTGTACGCACTTGAGCTCATGCTGATCACCACCTTTAAAAGCCCTTTTCTTCTGGTTCAAAAGGCCCTTGATGTCACTTGTAATCCATGGCTTGTTGTTAGCATAGCAGCGTACTGTTCTTACTGGAACTACAATGTCCATACAGAAGTTGATGTAATCAGTAGTGCAGTCAACAACCTCCTCAATGTTCTCACTATGTGATCCCTGCAGGATATCCCAGTCTGTAGTTCCAAAGCAGTCTCTCAGAGCCTGCTCTGCCTCAGGGGACCACTTCCTGAATGAGCACGTGGTTGTAGGTAGCGCCCTCACTCTTGGTTTGTAGTGAGGCTGAAGCAGAACCAGGTTATGATCTGCTTTCCCAAGCACAGGCAGCGGGGTGGCGCTGTATGCGTCTTTAACGTTTGCATACAGTAGGTCGATAGTCCTATTTCCCCGGGTGTTACAATCCACATACTGGGAGAAGGCAGGTAATGTTTTGTCCAGTGTTACATGGTTAAAGACTCCAGCGATCACAAATACCTCAGGGTGCTGTGTTTGTAACTTAGCAACCACGGAATGGATGACGCCACTTGCTATCTCCGCATTCGCTCGAGGGAGGATGTAAACAATAACAACAATCACGTGTCCAAACTCTCTGGGCAAGTAATAGGGATGCAAACTTACGGCCAACAGTTCGATGTTCCTGCAACAAGTGGAAATTTTAACGTTTACATGTCCAGAGTTGCACCATCTTGTATTGACATAGAGAGCGACACCCCCTCCTTTCTGCTTCCCACAGGTACTTGCGTCTCTGTCCGCTCTAACTGTGCTAAACCCAGGTAGCTCCACGTTAGCATCTGGGATGTTAGTTGTTAGCCACGTTTCACTAAAACACAGCAAACTGCATTCTCTATAGATCCTGACATTTTTCACCAGTGCAGCCAGTTCATCGATCTTATTTGGTAGTGAGTTCACATTTTCCAGGATCACAGAAGGCACCGAAGGTTTGCAGCGCCACTTTCTTGCTAGACGCTTGGCTTTTATCTTAGCATTGGCTCTGCTGCCCAGATACCGCCTTCTTACCTCGTCAGGTAAATAGGGAACCACAATAAAATTCTACCTCAAACTTTTCGCCAAGCATTAATTATCGTGTTTCCTAAGCAAAATAAGGATTTATTACAATGTGCATTATACAGACCAATCTCACTTCCGAATAACGATGTTAAGAAACTCTCCAAAGTCCTTCTTTGTAGGATTGAGAAAGTTCTTCTTTCGATAATATCACAAGAACAAACTGGATTTATTAAAGGCAGACACTTAGCTTCCAATCTTCAACGCATGTTTAATGTAATATATTTATCCACAAAGTCTAACATCCCAGAGATATTATTATTGTTGGATGCAGAAAAAGCATTTAATATGATTGAATTGAACTACCTTTTCACCACATTGGAGAAATCTGGGTTTGACCTGAACATTTGTGCATGGGTCAAACTATTGTATACCAATCCAGAAGCTTCAGTTTGTATTAAGAACATCAATTCAGACTACTTTAAACTACAGCGTAGTACCAGACAAGGATGCCCCTTGTCACCATGGCTTTTTGCAATCGCCACTGAGCCAGTGGCAGCTCACTGTCAAAATGCTTATCAGATAAACAGAATTAACAGAGAAGGACTTGAACAGAAAATGTCTCTATATGCAGATATGATACTGTATATATCAGATCCACAAAATACTGTGCCTACAGTCCTAACGGCACTAACAGAATTTCAAAAGATTTCCTGTCTCAGAATTAATTTGAAGAAAGGTTTACTCTTTCCAGTGAATTCTCCAGCATACAATATCAGATTGGACACCCTACCTTTTATCATCACAGATCAGTTTAAATACCTAGGGGTAAATATCACAAGTAAACATAAAGCTCTTTATCAACAAAATTTTGCTGTCTGCTTGGAAAAACTTAAGCAAGACTTTCATAGATGGTCTACCCTTCATTTCACTTTAGCTAGAAGAATTAACGTTGTTAAGATGAATATCCTTCCTAAGCTTCTCTTTTTCTATTTCAAAGCATTCCAATATATATCAACAAATCATTTTTTAAGAAGTCAGATTTAATCATAACCTCATTTATTTGGAATTCAAAACATCCATGTATCCAAAGGGCGACCCTACAAAGACCTAAGGCAGAAGGTGGCATGCCTTCACCTAACTTTCAATTCTGTCACTGGGCAGCAAATATACAAGCTATAAAAACCTGGACATTGACACAAATAGATGAGCATACACAGGCTTGGTCTGCAATAGAAATAAAATCCTGCAGTACTTCTTTATATTCCCTGCTTTGTGCCCCAATAAATGCAAGTTATCGGCAATATACTAATAACCCAATTGTGCTTCACTCACTCAGAATATGGAATCAATGTAGAAAGCATTTTAAGATGGAGAATCATTTTTCTGTGGCACCTCTGCAAGAGAACCACCTCTTTCAACCCTCGCAAACATATGCAGTTTTTAAAATCTGGAAAAGATTTTGGATTAAATTGCTTAGAGATCTTTATATACAATACAATACAATACAGTTTATTTTTGTATAGCCCAAAATCACACAGGAAGTGCCGCAATGGGCTTTAACAGGCCCTGCCTCTTGACAGCCCCCCAGCCTTGACTCTCTGAGAAGACAAGGAAAAACTCCCAAAAAACCTTGTAGGGAAAATGGAAGAAACCTTGGGAAAGGCAGTTCAAAGAGAGACCCCTTTCCAGGTAGGTTGGGCGTGCAGTGGGTGTCAAAAGAAGGGGGTCAATACAACACAATACACAGAACAGAACAAATCCTTAATACAGCATAATAATAAAAATTTTAGAAGTACGGAGCAGAATTTAACAGTAGATATATAGATATATAGTAGATATATATAGACAACATCTTTGCATCCTAAGAACAATTACATTCCAAATTTAACTTTCCAGCTACACATTTCTTTCACTATCTTCAAATCAGAAACTTTGTTAAACAGAATCTGCCTGATTTCCCTCATCTCGCACCTTCCTCCATGCTGGACACAAATAGATGAACATACACAGGCTTGGTCTGCAATAGAAATAAAATCCTGCTGCACTTCTTTATATTCCTTGCTTTGTACCCCAATAAGTAGCAGTCATCGCCAATATACTAACAACCCAATTGTGATTCACTCACTCAGAATATGGAATCAATGTAGGAAGTGCTTCAAGATAGAGAAGCTTTTATTTGTGGAACCACTGCACGATGACCACCTTTTTCCACCTTCTCAAACGTACACAGCTTTTAATGGCTGGAAAATATTTGGGATTAAATTACTTAGAGATCTGTACATAGTCAATGTCTTCACATCCAACAAACAATTACACTCCAAATTTAACTTTCCAGCAACATATTTATTTCACTCTACCTTCAAATTAGAAACTTTGTTAAACAAAACCTGCCCAACTTTCCTCACCTCCCACCTACTTCGGAAAAAATATTGATCAGTCTTGATGACTCAGACAGTCCCTACCTTTCAAAGATTCCAGAGTACAGAGGGAAAGGATCTCTCATTCAACATTTTGGAACAGGAATGGAAGGCAGCAATGCACAGAATTCACTCGAGCTCCATATGTACAAAGCATATAATCATTCAATTTAAAATCATCTATTGAGCACATAAGTCTCATTTAAAATTGTCCAAGATCCAACCTGAGAATGTTGCAATCAAGTTCCAGCCTCTCTGGGTCACATATTTTGGGCGTTCACCAAATTAACATCATTCTGGACCAAAATCTTTTAAGTGCCTTTCAGACAGCCTTGGTGTCACAATCCCTCCTAACCCATTAACAGCTGTGCTTGGTGTTCTTCTTGATGGGCTTAAAGTGGAGAAGGACAAACAAACTGTGATTGCCTTCACTACACTATTTCATGTAAACTTATCTTGCTCAACTGGAAGAATCCTAACTCATCTATTTTAAGTCAGTGGGTAACCGATGTTATATACTACTTGAAAGTGGAAAAAATTAAATACTCACTTAGAGGATCTGTGCAAAACTTTTTTAAAACCTGGCAGAATCTAATCAATAACATTTTAGAATAAGCATTTACATTACTTACGTATTTTTCCTACTATTAAAGTTTCACTATGTTGGCCTAGCTCTCTTTCTCATGGGTGGGGGTTGACTTGACATGAACCTTGTCTTGTAAAATTTGACTTGCTTATATGGAATGTTGTTTGATTTTAATATATTCAATAAAATGATAAAAAAAAATTGATGACAGTTGTTTTCTTTATTTTGCATATTGTTTTGTCTTCCCAGCTATCTTCCACTGAAATCTGTGATTTGCAATGTCAAGACACGGCAGGGGTACAGTGATGTGATGTGATGGCCATGGCCACCTAAGTCAGCATACAATGTCATGGCAGTCACCTCCCCTTTAGAAAGAAGACTAGAGGAATGACAAGTCTGTCATTTCTTCTAAATATTTAGTAAATGTCAGACTCCAATTTTTTGACATACTGTCACTACTGGTTAGCTCAGCGTTTCTCAACCTTTATGTATTTGCAACCCAAGTTTTCATAACAGTTTTAATCGCGCCCCCCTAACACTTTTTTTGAAAGGAGCCAACTAATACCAATTTGTTCTTTTTTAATTAATGATATATCATAGATGCATATTTTATTTTACCTACTTAACTTTTATCGACATTTATCTAACTCTATATTTATTTTTCTAGTATCAGAATGTAGTTTAAGTTAATTTGTCTTGGTTTCAGTGGATGTATCTTTCATATTTTTGATTCTTGTTTTCTTTTTTTCACATCTTCACACCCCTCTTTTTGTTACTTCATGCCCCCCTAGGGGGGCCCACCCCACAGATTGGTTTTCCAGGAAAGCCCCAAGCCCAGTCCAGTTATTTTTGTGTCTCACCTTGTAGTCTGCACTGCCTGCTCGATTTGTGTTACACCTACGCAGAACTTTCATGCATGTGTACTTTATGTGCACATCACTCTTTATGGCCCTGCCCAATGTGTTTCATGCATACATGAAAAATTTATGGCACATACATGAAAGATATTTTCTTGTTCTGCATAGATAAATTGTGGTTGTGTTGTTACTGCTGGATTAAGCATATTATGCTCCTCGCTGTAGAGCAAAGATCAGGTAGTGACGAGGACAACCCTTGAGTATACAATGCTGATCCCCCTTATCACAGGCTCTGTAGTTAGTCATAGTGAAAGGAGTTCAGGAGGTGTAGAGAGCGATAAAGGATTTTGAGCATTGAGGACTAAAGGTATAATTTTAGCTCTGCAAGGCACAGTGGGCAGTGTTTAGTACTGCTACCTCACAGCTTAGGTCAAATGTTTGGCCACAACAATTGGACCATCATAGTTGGGAGGCAGTTACCTAGCCCTCAGGAACACATAAAAGATCATTGCACCATTATAATTCACTCAAAGCTAGTTCATTTTCTCCTTCCCTGTTGATTTCAATGAATTTCACCGGGTTTGTCAAAATCCCTAAACATTTTTGCATTTTTGCCGAACTCAGTGTGGTTCACTCATCACTAGTGAGCACTTACAAGTTCTTTTATAAGCAGTGACATCGCTAAACCTTTACTCCAATTGCTTCTTTTTAATTAACCAAGAGCCTTGGCGATCCCTTTAGTGGGTAACAAGGAATTTACAAATTTGGACATTTATACTGACAGAATCTAAGGACCTAGAACGTAACCTGCAAAAAGGTCTCTACTGCAGTGGCAGACAAGCCTTTAAAGTTTACTTTGCTGCAGCAATTTTATTGATGAGGAAATGTTAGGACTTAATCCTGTTAGGATTGATGCATTAAATTTGCAAAAATGCATAATGTTATACATTTTTCTTTAGTCTGTATTAATCTTTATAATTGTTTTAAATAGATAGATAGATGATAGATAGATAGATAGATAGATAGATAGATAGATAGATAGATAGATAGATAGATAGATAGATAGATAGATAGATAGATAGATAGATAGATAGATAGATAGATAGATACTTTATTAATCCCAAGGGGAAATTCACATAATCCAGCAGCAGTATACTGATACAAAGAAACAATATTAAATTAGTGATTAAAAATGAAAAAAATAAAAATAAAATTAATGTTAGCATTTACTCCCCCGGGTGGAATTGAAAAGTCGCATAGTGTGGGAGAGGAACGATCTCCTCAGTCTGTCAGTGGAGCTACTCCTCTGCCTGGAAATGACACTGTTAAGTGGATGCAGTGGATTATTCATGATTGACAGGAGTTTGCTTATTATGATTATGAAGAATGTATTTTTATTTTCACTTTCCATGTATTATAGCCATTTGGATTGAATTTTACCGCTTTGTTTTTGTGCACTGTTAAAAAGCACAGTTAGAAAGAGAGAATGGAATCACAATATGACATGGACAGCTCAGAATTAAAGCTGGGTCATAATCGGGAAAACGAATATTTAAATAAACAAAGGTAAGGATGTTTAGTGGTCAAAGAGCAGAGTGGTAAATCGTAAGCTAAAACAAGACAAACGTAACCAAAGGCAAGAAAATTCCGAGGTGTTATTCATAGTCAGAGGGCAGAAAAATTTGTAACTGTAACTCAGAAACTAACAACAAGAAAGATGCTAAAGGTTTTTTGTCTGTGAATCAAAAAGTTGGTTGACCGGGAAGCACGTGACTCACTTTTATGGATATCATATTAAAGACGTCATGTGTCAGCCTAGAAATAGCATAGCAATTGTCAACAAAACAAGGAAAACATAATAGTGCTGTGGGAGAATGTGAATTACATTTAACACTGGAAAAAACATATGGGAACAAAAACAAACATTATTAATGGATTACTAAACCTTCAAAATCCCAACAATTGTATTTAAGTAATCTTCAAAGGGCAAGGAACCATTGGAAAAAAAATAATCTAGAGACTTGATTGTGCCAATTTGGACTTACAATATCATAACACCATTTTATTTTTTCCTGTCCAATTACGATTTTTAAAGCCTCATCGCCATGCAATGACCAGATGTCAGGAGGCATGTCCCAGAAGTCACATCGTATGTCATAGTCAGTGCAACAGTATTTAAATTGGTCCCACAATGGGAGACATGTCCAGGTTTGTGGATCCACCCTAAAGTCAGACCAATTTAGCTATTAAAGACTGGTGGGTTTCTCGCTTGTAATTTTTTTTACTTTAACTCTGCTTTTGTTTTGGACTTTGTTAAAAGGATACACAGACTTTTCTTGTTTGATCTTGCCATTTCTTTTGGTTCCAGTTTCATTTCATCATTTTGCAACAGGGAAGTCTGGAATTAAAAAAGCAGGTTGGGTTTGCCTATGCTGTGGTCCAACAGAACTACTTCTATTTATTTTGTCTTCAGGTAGTTAAAGTTTTTCTTTACATTGCACTACACAGTTTGGCCTTGTGTTTGTTTGTACACTGTAATTGATTTGGTAATTTTCTGCTGATTTATTTGTTATGTTTTGATTTCATTGTATTTTTCATTTTTCCTTCGTTCCTTAATCAGAATTGCATGTTTTTATTTTTAAGAATAAGGCACCTTAATTGTAAACGACTCTTTGTGTTGCTATGTTTGGTATTGCAATCATCTGTGAAGACTGCATCAGCAGCTCTCTTGGAAACATGTAGCTGCAGTGACCGTAGTTTGTTTCTTAGCTGTTTTCTTTTCTTCCCTTTTTGTTTTTTTTAATATTTGTTGGATGTCTTTCAACTTTAAAATTTGATTATTTTTAGAGTTTTTTAATTCGACTTTGTAAATATGACTTGGATGCTTCAATTTTTAAATTTACTTTGATCTCTGAGCTTTTTTCCCTTGTATACATTTCTGCAGTTTCTTCCTTTGCATGCTGGAATCTTGCTTTGTTTTTTGTGTATATTTTTTTGTAATTTTGTACTTTTTACTTTTGGACTTACTGTCTCTGATCTTCTTTATTTGTGTTTTAACTTTATTTAATTTAACTAATAAATTAAATAATTAAAAATCTCATTAGAGAGGGTCTCATTGTTTTTGATGGTTTCCTTCCCATTTTGGTAATTTCTTTCAGCACAATCACAGCAAGTACTAGATCTTTAGTAGTTTCTTTGAAAAATAAAACTAAAATTGTTTAAAATGCAAAAACAAAGTTTCCTGCAAATTAGCGTGGAACATTATATAATAGTGGGTTTCATTAAAACTAACAGGTCTGGTCAGGTCAGGTCAGGTTGGGAAGCATGCATTGGTAGAGCGCATTGTCACACCCATAACACAATGAAACAGCTCAGGATCCTGATTAGCAACCCCCCAAGCATACATGCGGTCCAGTCCCACTCTCCAGAAATGACCCTCTCTCTGCCACAGCCAGGTCTTACGTGGGCAACCCCTTGGCCTGGTCCAGCCACTCAGGTCCCCAACAATGAGGATCATATGAGCCGGATCAACCTCGGGGAAATGCGCCACATGGCCATAGTGCCGTAACTGACGGTCCCTCACAATGCAGGTAATGTGCGTCATTTGGGACTCCATGAGCAACCGCTCATTCGACACAAAGTCAAACCAAAGGTACCCAAGGATTCTCCTAAGAGAAAAGAATCAAGGGGTGGTGTGTGTATGGATTTTAGAAGTTCCAAAATATTAGACAACTTTAGGTTTGATATGAGTGTGTTGTAAAGACAGGCAAGATGTTTTGGCCTCTCTGTCCATCCATCCATCCATTATCCACTGCTTTTCCAAGGTCGGGTCGCGGGGGCAGCAGCCTAAGCATGAAAGCCCAGACCTCCCTCTCCCTAGTCACCTCCTCCAGCTCCTTTCACGAGGACCCCGAGGCGTTGCCAGGCCAGAGAGATATAATCCGTCAGGCATGTCCTGGGTCTGCCCTGTGGCTTTCTCCCAGTGGGGCATGCCCGGAGCACCCCCTCAGGGAGGCATCCAGGGGGCATTCTGACCAGATGCCCGAACCACCTCAACTGACTCTTCTCAATGCGGAGGAGCAGCGACTCTACTCCAAGTCTCTCCCAGATGACTGAACACTTCACCTTATCACTAAGGGAAAGTCCAGCCACCCTGCGGAGAACACTCATTTCGGCCGGTTGTATCTGCGATCTTGCTCTTTCGGTCACTACCCAAAGCTCGTGGCCATAGGTGAGGGTAGGAACATAGTGACTGGTAAATCGACAGCCTCGCCTTTTGGCTCAGCTCTATCTTCACCACAACGGACCGTTGCCGAGCCTGCATTACTGCGGATGCTGCACAGATTCATATGTCAACCTCCCGCTCCATTCTTCCCTCACTCGTGAACAAGACTCCGAGATACTTGAACTCCTCCACTTTAGGCAGTAATGTGTTCCTGCATTCCACCCTTTTCCGGCTTAGAATAATTGCCTCGGAATTAGAGGTACTGACTCTCATCTCCGCTGCTTCGCACTCGGCTGTGAACCGTTCCAGAGAGAGCTGGAGGTCACTGTCTGATGAAGTCAACAGAACCACGTCATCTGCAAATAGCAGAGACAAGATTCTGAGGTCACCGAACCAGACCCCCTCCGCTCCTTGGCTGCGCCTAGAAATTCTGTCCATATAACTTGTGAACAGAATCGGTGACAAAGGGCAACCCCGGCGTCCAACCTCAATAGGAAACGAGTCCGACTTATTACTGGCAATGTGGACGAAGCTCCTGCTCCTCCTGTACAGGGACTGAATGGCTCATAACAATGAGCCTTGTACCCTGTACTCTTGGAACACACCCCACAGGATACTTTGAGGGACACGGTCGAATGCTTTCTCCAAATCCACAAGACACATGTGAACTGGTTGGGCAAACTCCCATGCCCCCTCCAGGATCCTGGCCAGGGTGCAGTGCTGGTCCAGTGTCCCACGGCCAGGACGGAATTCACATTGTTCTCCTTGAATCTGAGATTCGACAATCGACCAAACTCTCTTCTCCAGCACCCCTGAATAGACCTTACCGGGGAGGCTGAGGAGTGTGATCCCCCTATAGTTGGAGCACATCCTCCAGGTCACCCTTCTTAAAAAGGGGGACCACCACCCCAGTTTGCCAATACAGAGGCACTGCCCCCGATGTCCATGTGATGTAGCAGAGACTCGTCAACCAGGACTGCCTCACAACATCCAGAGCCTTGAGGAACCCAGGGTGAACCTCGTCCACACCAGGGGCCCCGCCACCTTGGAGCTTTTTAACTACCTCGGTGACCTCAGCCCCTGATATGGACGGGCCCCCCCAGAGTCCTCCAGCACTGCTTCCTCTAAGGAAGACATGCTGGTGGAATTGAGAAGATCCTCAAAGTATTCCTTCCACCGGTCAATAATGTCTGCAGTTGAAGTCAGCAGGGCCCCATCTTCACTGTACACAGTGTTGGTGGAGCACCACTTTCCCCTCCTGAGGCGCCTTGCGGTTTGCCAGAACCTTCTCGGTGCTGACCGAAAGTCGTTTTACATGGCTTCCCCAAACTCCTCCCATGCCCGAGTTTTTGCCTCTGCAAAAGCCGATGCCGCCACACGCTTGGCCCACCGGTACCCCTCAGCTGCCTCTGAAGTCCCACTAGTCAACCAGACCCGATAGGACTCTTTCTTCAACTTCACGGCCTCTTGAACCTTAGGTGTCCACCACCGGGTTTGTGGATTGCTGACACGAAAGGCACCGACAACCTTGCGGCCACAGCTCCGTTCTGGTGCTTCAACAATGGAGGCTCGGAACATGGCCCATTCAGATTCAATGTCCTTCGCCTCCATTGGAATGTGGTTGAAGTTCTGTTGGAGGTGAAAGTTAAAGATCTTTCTGACCGGTTCCTATGTCAGACATTCCCAGCAGACTCTCATCATACGTTTGGGTCTGCCTGGTCTGTCCGGCAGCCTCTCCTACCATCTGATCCAATTTACCACCAGGAGGTGATCATTTGACACCTCAGCCCCTCTCTTCACCCAAGTGTCCAAGACATAAGGTTGCAGATCTGATGACACAATTACAAACTTGATCATCGAGCTGCGACCTCAGGCATCCTGGTGCCAAGTGCACTTATGGACACCATTATGCTCGAACATGGTGTTCGTTATGGACAATCCATGGCCAGCACAGAAGTCCAACAACTGAACACCACTCGAGTTTAGATTCACACCTCTCCAAGTTTCACTGTCGTTGCCAATGCGAGTGTTTAAGTCTACCAGAAGGACGACAGAGTCCCCAGGAGCTGTGCCTCGCAGCGCTTCTTCCAGGGACTCCAAGAAGGCTGGGTACTCTGAACTGTCTGTCACATAAGTGCAAACAACAGCCAGAGTCCTTCCCCCAACTCAAAGGTCCAGGGAAGCAACCCTCTCGTCCAGCAGGAAGAACCCCAACATGCAGGCCTCGAGCCGGGGGGGGCCATAACCAAGCCCACCCTTGCCCAACACCTTTCACCCACAGCAACTCCAGAGTGGAATAAAGTCCAGCCTCTCTCAAGATGAATGGCTCCAGAGCCCAGACCGTGCGTAAATGTGAGCCCGACTATATCTAGCCGGTATCTCTCAACCTCTCACACCAGTTGAGGCTCCTTCCCCACCAGAGAGGTAACATTCCATGTTTCAAGAGCCAGTTTCGGCAACTGAGGGTGAGAACGCCAGAGTTCCCACCTTCAGCAACCACCCATATCACATTGCACCTGACCCCTATGGCCTCTCTTGCAGGTGGTAGGCCCACAAGAGAGTGGAACCACGTTGCTCCTTCAGGCTGGGCCCGGCTAGGCCCCGTGGTCAAAGGTCCATCCAACAGGTGCTCACCAGCGAGCCCCTCCCCTGGGCCTGGCTCCGGGGTGGGGCACCGTGTACCCTTTCCCAGGCAAGGGAAACACAGATCCTTGGTTTAAATCCATGTGGGGTCTCAGGATCGAGTTAGTCTGGATCTTCACCTCAGACCTGTTTGCCTTGGGAAGCCCTACCAGGAGCATGTAGCACCCGACAACATAGCTCCGAGGATCACTAGACCGCGCAAGCCCTTCTGCCACAGCAAGGCCTCAATCCAACAACAACAACAACAACATTTATTTATATAGCACATTTTCATACAAACAGTAGCTCAAAGTGCTTTACATATTAAAGAATAGAAAAATGAAAGACATAATTATAAACAATAAATCAACATTAACATCGAATAAGAGTAAGGTTCAATGGCCAGGGGGGACAGAAAAAACAAAAAAACTCCAGACGACTGGAGAAAAAATAAAATCTGTAGGGATTCCAGACCAAGAGACCGCCCAGTCCCCTCTGGTCCAAGAATGGACCTCGATCCAAGAAGGCCTCTCTGAATGACATAAACGTTAGGTTAGCTATGTAGCTATGGAAAAATAAGGTGGGGAGGGGTTTTAATTTAAAATTCCTTTCACTACCATAAACTTTCTTTCAAATGGGTTTAACATAAAGTTAAAATTCTTGAACCTTCTTAGGAAAATGTTTATTCTCACCTTAATGTGTAAAAAATGTCAGTAGTCTATAAATAACAGAGCACCAACCTGTTGTGTGTTGGTTGGACACACAAGTAACTGTTTTATTGTAACCTGATCAGGATTTGAAAATTTACTTGGACATAATGAACATGCTGACAATGCCATTGACTGAAAGTGAAAGTCCTGGGTATGACGTTAATCTGCATCCAGCCTGGCATGTAGGCCCTTTAACCTGCAGGGAAAATCCTGGGGGTTGGAGGCAGAATTGGCACTCCAGTCACCATAAAAACCTCACACTGTCCCACTACATCTGAACTAGTGTGGTGCTGAAGGGTCACCAGTTGAATGGCTGCACTCAGGTCCGAATCTGGGGTCCTGAGTTGGTTTACAGTTGAGTTGTCTGTTGGAGCGCATGCTGCTAACCTCTCTCTGCTGATCAGGATTTAAAAATGTCATGTATTTGGATCATAATCAACATGCTGACAACAGTATTGACTGAAAGTGAAAAGAAAGTGAAATACCAAGCAGTGTGAATACAGAGACAAACGTTACTGCAGATTTCTGTCTTGTTCATATATAATCCAACCCAAGTAATTCCTGGGAATTAATCCAGCTGTTGAAGTGTAAAATTGCCTGGCTTTGTTGATACATGTACTGGAATGTACCAATCAATTCTTGGGCAGGCTGCATTTGTGAAGGGTGTTCTCAGCTGCTTGGCTCAGATGTCTTAAGAAGCAAGCTCATGATTAACCATTTTGTTCAAGGCCCATAGCTCAGAGACCAGAAATATTACAGAAAACCATTTTCAAGATGGACTTCTGTCCTCATTCCTGTCCTGTCTTGCACCCAGTGCTGCTGAAACAGTCCTCAACTTCATGGATGGCTGAGGAGGCT
This sequence comes from Polypterus senegalus, assembly GCF_016835505.1. Lineage (NCBI taxonomy): Eukaryota > Metazoa > Chordata > Cladistia > Polypteriformes > Polypteridae > Polypterus > Polypterus senegalus. The sequence continues at coordinate 80,616,807 of NC_053161.1, forward strand.
TGTTTTCTTGGGATTTTGAAACATGTAAATAATGAATCAAGAAGGTAGCTAATGAACCTGTCAATTAAACAATGTTTTATAAAATTGGCAGAAATATTATATTTTTGAAGGAAAACTTTTTTAACATTTGTAATTAAAATGTTTGCCATCTTGACTTGGAATAAGTAGATTTGAAAAGTGATGAGTGGATAAAATATATTTACATGGTGTAATGGTTAGTTTAATTTTACATAACTGTATACCAAACCAGAAGCTTCAGTTTGTATTAACAACATTTGTTTAGACTACTTTAAACTGGAACGTGGTACCAGACAAGGATGCCCCTTCTCACCACTGCTGTTTGCAATTACCATTGAACCACTGGCGGCTCACTGTCAAAATGCTTATCAGATAAAGGGGATTATCAGGGAAGGACTGGAACAGAAAACTTCTCTACATGCAGATTATATGGTACTGTATATCAGACCCACAAAATACTGTGCCTGCAGTCTTAACAGCACTCACAGAATTTCAAAAGATTTCTGGTCTCAGAATTAATTTGAAGAAAAGTTTACTGTTTCCAGTGAATTCTCCAGCATACAATATCAGATTGGACACCCTAGCTTTTATCATTGCAGATCAGTTTAAATACCTGGGGATAAACATCACAAGTAAACATAAAGCTCTTTATCTCTTTAGCTCTTTAAATGTTGCCGTCTGTATGGAAAAAATTAAGCAAGACTTGCATAGATGGTCAACCTTTCATTTCACTCTAGCTGGAAGAATTAACGTTGTTAAGATGAATATACTTCCTAAACTTCTCTTTTTATTTCAAAACATTCTAATATACATCAATAAATCATTTTTTAAGATTTATTTAGATTTAGATAAATCAAGATTATTTAGATTCAACCATAACCTCATTTATTTTGAACTCAAAACATTCACGTATCCAAAGAGCGACTCTACAAAGACCTAAGGCAGAAGGTGGCATGGCTCTACCTAACTTTCAGTTTTATTACTGGGCAGCAAACAAGCTATAAAAACTTGGACACAAATAGATGAACATACACAGGCTTGGTCCGCAATAGAAATAAAATCCTGCAGTACTTCCTTATATTCCCTGCTTTGTGCCCTAATAAATGTAAGTTATCGCCAATATACTGATAACCCAATTGTGCTTCACTCACTCAGAATTTGGAACCAATGTGGAAAGCATATTAAGATGGAGAATCTATTATCTGTGGCACCTCTGCAAGAGAACAACCTCTTTCAACCCTTGCAAACATACGCAGTTTTTAATATCTGGAAAAGATTTGGGATTAAATTGCTTAGAGATCTTTATATAGACAACATCTTCGCATCCTAAGAACAATTACATTCCAAATTTAACTTTCCAGCTACATATTTTTTTCACTAACTTCAAATTAGAAACTTTGTTAAAAAGAACCTGCCTGATTTCCCTCATCTCGCACCTTCCTCCATGCTGGAAAAAATATTGCTCAGTTTTGAGGACTCAGACATAATTTCTGCAATATATAAAATCATTTTACAATCCCTCCCTTTCAAAGATCCAAGAGGACACTGGGAAAAAGATCTCTCACACAACATAACAGAAAAGGAGTGGAAGTGAGTGGGAAACCGATGTTCTACACTATTTGAAATTGGAGAAAATGAAATACTCAGTTTGAGGATCTGTACAGATTTTTTCAAAACATGGCAGGATCTAATCAGTAATATTTTAGAATAAGCTCTTCAAGCATAGATGAAGCAATTATTTCTGTATTTCTTTTTCTTCTCCATCCATCTCTATTGGCTTATCAAACTCATTAATTTATGTATGTTTACAAGCCTTAAGTTTTACTCCATTGGCCATGCTCTCTCTCTCAGGGGTGAGGATCGACTTGTTCTCAATCCTACTTTTTGTAAAAACTGATTGATTTGTATGGAATGATTGCAATAAAATTAATAAAATGAAAAAAAAAGGAGTGGAAGGTAGCAATGCAGAGACTTCACTCAAGCTCCATATGCGCAAAGCATACAATTATTCAACTCAAAAATATATATCGAGCACATCTGTCTCGCTTAAAACTGTCCAAAATTTTTCCAGAGAAAGATCCAACTTGTGAACGCTGCAATCAAGTCCCAGCCTCACTTGGTCACATGTTCTGGGCCTGCACCAAATTAACATTATTCTGGACAAAATCTTTTAATTACTTTTCAGACAGCCTTGGTGTCGCAATCCCTCCTAACCCATTAACAGCTGTGTTTGGGGTTCTTCCAGATGGGCTTAAGGTGGAGAAAGACAAACAAATTGTGATTGCATTCACTACACTATTGAAACGCAGACTTATTTTGCTAAACTGGCTACATTTTCCAGCTCAGAAATAAACACTTTGCTGTACTCCTGGCACAAGTTTTGCAACTGATATACTATGTTATCTACCTCTGACCCATCTAAATTTAAATTTGCTATCCAATTTTGACCTGTAAGTGCCTGTCCACTACCACGAGCAATAGGAAGTGGGAGTTGATTTTCTGCTCACCTGATTTCACTTCAAACTCGATTTTGCCCAACACCTCTAATGGCTGATTTGTAAATATTTTTAAAGCAATATCACAAGGTTGTCTTCTTCTTTCGACTGCTCCTGTTAGGGGTTGCCACAGCGGATCATCTTCTTCCATATCGTCCTGTCTTCTGCATCTTGTTCTGTTACATCCATCACCTGCATGTCCTCTCTCACCTCATCCATAAACCTTTTCTTAGGCCTTCCTCTTTTCCTCTTCTCTGGCAGCTCTACCCTTAACATCCTTTTCCCAATATACTCAGTATCAAACCTCTACACATGTCTAAACCAACACAATCTCGCCTCTCTGACTTTGTCTCTTAGCCATCCAACTTGAGCTGACCCTCTAATGTACTCATTTCTAATACTGTCCATCCTCATCACACTCAATGCAAATCTAAGCATCTTTAACTCTGCCACCTCTAGCTCTGTCTCCGCTTTCTGGTCAGTACCACCGTCTCCAACCCATATAACATAGCTGGTCTCACTACTGTCCTGTAGACCTTCCCTTTCATTCTTGCTGATCCTTGTTACTCTGAATTGTTGATCTGAAATATTTAAACTCATCCACCTTCACCAACTCTACTCCTTGCATCCTCGCCATTCTACTGACCTCCCTCTAATTCACACACATGTATTCTGTAATGTTTTTACTGACCTTCATTCCTCTCCTCTATAGTGCTAACCTCCACCTCTCCAGTGTCTCCTCAGCCTGCTTCCCACTCTTGCTACAGATCACAATGTCATCAGCAAAATCATAGTCCATGGGGACTCCTGTCTAACCTCGTCTGTCAACCTGTCTATCACCATTGCAAATAAGAAAGGGCTCAGAGCCGATCCCTGATGTAATCCCGTCTCCAAATTAAATGCATCCATCACTCCTACTGCAGTTCTCACCACTATCACTCTTCCCTCGTACATATCCTGTACAACTCTTACTTCTCTGCCACTCCCGACTTCCTCATACAATACCACAGCTCCTCTCGAGGCACCATGTCATATGCTTTCTCCATGTCCACAAAGACGCAATGCAACTCCTTCTGGCCTTCTCTAAACTTCTCCATCAACACAATCAGAACAAACGTTGCATCTGTGGTGCTCTTTCCTGGTATGAAACCATACTGCTGCTCACTAATCATCACCTCACTTCTTAACCTAGCTTCCACTACTCTTTCCCATAACGTCATGCTGTGGCTCATTAATTTTATCCCCCTGTACTTACTGCAGCTCTGCATATCCCCCTTATTCTTAAAAATCAGTACCAGTACACTTCTTCTACACTCCTCAGGCATCTTCTCACTATCTAAGATTCAATTAATTAAGTGCTTGTAGTGAAGTAAAGGAAATTACAGTTTGTTTGTCCTTCTTCACTTTAAGCCCATCTGGGAGTGCACCAAACACAGCTATTAATAGATTAGGAATGATTGTGACACCAAGGCTGTCCGACAGGCAGGAAAAGATTTTTATCCAAAATGTTAATTTGGTGCACTCCTAAAACATGTGACCCAGTGAGGCTGGAGCTAGATTGCAATGTTCACAAGATAAATCTTCCCATGGAAACATTTTGGACTTTTTTAAATGAGACAAATGTGCTTGATAAAACATTTTAAGTTGAATGACTGAATGCTTTGCACACATGGAGCTTGAGTGTATTCTGTGCATGACTGCCCTCCACTCCTTTTCTGAAATATTAAGTGACAGCTCCTTTCCCCAAAGTACTCTGAGGTCTTTGAAAGGAAGAGATTTTAAAATATTTTATGAATTGTAGATATGCTATTAGAGTCTTCAAGCCTGATCAATAATTCTTCTGGAATAGAACAAGGTGGAAGGTGAGGAAAATTGGGCAGGTTCTATTTAGCAAAGTTTCTAGCTTGAAAGTAGCAGAGGAACTGTGTTGATGAGCAGTTGTATTTGAAGCATAATTGTTCATAGGATGTAAAGACATTATCTATGTACAAGACTCCAAATGTTTTAATCCCAAATATTTTTCAGAAATTGAATAATGTATATGGTTGAGTGGGTGGAAAAAGGTGGTTATTATATAGAGATGCAACATATAAAAGCTTTTCTGTCTTAAATTGCTTCCTACATTGGTTCCACATTCTGAGAGAATGAAGGGTAATTGGATTTTTAGTGTAATGATGGATGTTTGTATTAACTGTGGACCAGAGCAGAAAATATAAAGAAGTACTACAAAATTTTATTTCTATTGCAAACCAGGATTATGGATATTCATCAATTTACATCGATGTCCAGGTTTTTATAGCTTGTACTGTATATTTTCCGCCCAGTAATAAAATTGAAAGTTCGGTAGTGCCATGCCCCCTTCTGCTTTAGTTTTCTGTATAGTCATCCTTTGGATACATGGATATTTTGAATTTCAAATAAATGAAGTTATGATTGAGTATAATTTCTTAAAAAATTATTTGTTAATGTAAATGAGGGATGCTTTGAAATAGGAAGAGCAGCTTGGGAAGGATGGTCATTTTAACAATGTTGATTCTAACTGCTAATGTAAGGTGCAGGGAAAACAATCTAGTCACGTCTTGTTTAATTTTGTTGAAAAAGAGCCTTGTATTTACTTGTAATATTTACTCCTAGATAATTAAACTGATCTGCTAAGATACAGTAAATGGGAAGGTGTCCAGTCATATAAAACATGCTAGAGAATTCACTGGAAAAACCACACTTTAATTCATATTGATTTTAAGTCGAGATATCCTGAGAAAATCGGCTAATGCTTTTATGACTGCCAAGTTCTAGTTTGAAGTTATCTGAATTAGTGTATTTAAATTGAACTGACGCTTCTGAAATAGTATAAAGTAGTTTGATCCATGCACATATGTTTGGACCAAACCAAAATTTGTGGAATTTGGTGAACAGATAGTCCCATTCAATCATATCAAATTCCTTTTTTGCATCTAAAGATAATAGGATCTCTGGGGTGTTAGATATAATGGGTGAATATATCACATTAAGCAAACATTGAAGGTTAGAAGTTAAGTGTGTGCCTTTAATAAATCCTGTTTGGTCTTGTGATATTACAGAAGGAAGCACTTCCTCAGTTCTTTTGGGGCGTATCTTAGCATTGTTATTCAGAAGAGGGATTGGTCTGTATGATGCACATTATATAGTAGGCTCTTGTTCTTCTTAAGAAAGATGGTAATTAATGCTTGGAAAAAAGTTGGAGGTAATTTTTTTTTTGTCTTTAGCTTCTATAAATGTTGCTAATAATCGTTGAGCCAACTCATTTGAGAATATTTTTTTTTATAAAATTCCATTGGGTAGCCATTAGCATCAGCTGCTTTCCCACTTTTAAGTGAGTTTATAACAGTTTCAGCAGTTTATCCAGTTTCGCAGCACCAATAGTATCTAGCGGTGGTATCACTAATTAATCAAGAAACTCATTACATTTTGTCTCTTTAGACTGAGTAGAATATGAGGACTTATAGTACTCTCTAAATGTGTAAGTTATATTTTTTATGGTCAATAATTTTATCTCCTCTGTGTTGTTAATTGCTGTTATTGCATTACGGACTTCCTGCTTGTGGATTTGTAGGACTAAGATCTTATTGGGCTTTTTTCTGTGTTCATAATAACGATGTCACGATTTAAAGATAAGCTGTTCCATTTCTTTAGTAGTCAAGAGGTTAAATTAAGATTGCAAAACCTGTCTTTTCCTTTAGAGTGCCTCATTTGGAGACCTGGCGTATGATGTACAGGTGAGAAGAAGGGGTATGCTCTTAGGTTAGGATTTAAGAACCTCAATGGGTTACATAAATTATAATCTGTTACAAACTGTGTCATTATCTTTGCAGTATTAGATGTTATCGCCATTGTATCTGAGGATCTATCCAGGTCTGGATTTAAAACACAAAGTCTCCGGCCATTATAATTTTGTGAGTGTTCACATTAGGGATAGATGCAAATACATTTTGGAAGAAAGCTCCGTCATCCACATTAGGTGCATGGGTATTATTCAAAATCATTTCAGTATTAGATAAATCGCCTGTCACCATGACATAGCGCCCTTCTGAATCACATATTGCATTTGACACTACAAAAGGGATAATTCTGCATATTAAGATTCCCACACCCCTGGTTTTCTTTGTATAGCTAGAGTGAAAATTTTCGCCAGACCACTCTCCTTGCAACCAAAACCGGTCCTTGCTTAATAATTGAGACTCCTGTAAAAATACTGTCTTGGCATTTAGACTTGTTAAGTGCAAGAGTACTTTCTTTCTCTTTAATTCATGATTGAGACCCTTGACATTCCAGTTCATAAAGTTCACTATTTGGTCATGGAAATATTTCTTCTGAACTTTCGTTGACATTTTATAGTTTTAGGTTAAGGCAGTACATTGTACTTATGATAGCATTGACATAAATTACAGCTATAGAGCGTAACTAGTTGCTATTGGGGTATAAGGGATAAAACAGAAATAGCATTGCTCTCTTTCTCCCCACCCTACTGTCCACCCCCATTATGCCTTTGCAAGTGAGGCAAGCCATAATTCGCAAAGTTCCTGTTCTCTGACATGCCAAGAGAAGGTGCAGGTCTAGAGCAAAATGAACCACCACCCCAAGCAGCAATGTGAAGAAAGTTAAAACTGAGATATCTTTTGAAAATACAGTCCAAATAAAATAAACTAATGATACAATCTTAAACAGTCTAAATATAATAGACAAAGGGTATGATGTTAAAGAAAAAAAACAGTTAAAATACTGTAAAAGGCTGGTTACTTAAATAAAATTTAACAAAAAGACAATAGGGGGCGGCACGGTGGTGCAGTGGGTAGTGCTGCTGCCTCACAGTTAGGAGACCCGGGTTCGCTTTCCAGGTCCTCCCTGTATGGAGTTTGCATGTTCTTTCTGTGTCTGCGTGGGTTTCCTCCGGTTTCCTCCCACAGTCCAAAGACATGCAGGTTAGGTGCATTGGCGATTCTAAATTGTCCCTAGTGTGTGCTTGGTGTGTGGGTGTGGGTGTGTGCGCGCCCTGCCCAGGGTTTGTTTCCTGCCTTTTGCCCTGTGTTGGCTGGGATTGACTCCAGCAGACCCCCGTGACCCTGTAGTTAGGATATAGCGGTTTGGATAATGGATGGATGGAAAAAGATAATAGCATTAGCCAAGATGTGGCCAAAAGTGGCCCAAAAGTGCACATAATTAATTAAAGAAATATCAATATAATAATTGCAGCTTAATTTAAAAAAGGGGGAAAGGGATGGCAAAAAAGAAGTAATATATAAAATACAGTAAACTATATACATATATATATATATGCATGGGAGGCAGCTGAAGGGCTTAGAGAGGACTGATTATACATCTGCCCAGGGGGGACGGGGTATGCTAACGCTCTTTCTGAGTTCTCTACAGGTCTTTCCCGGGAAATCCCACCAGGAGCCGACACCTCGAAATGGGACACATCCCTTCCGGTTCCGGCACCGAGGACGACATCACTTCCGGTTCCGGCACCGAGGATGATGTCACTTCCGGTTCCGGCACAGAGGACGACATCACTTCCACCCTCCGTCCTATAAAGCCTCCTGCCTTTGCTCTGGCAGGCAGTTCTGTTTTGGACTCTGTTGAGTAAACTTGACTGTGATGAATCGGTTACTTTTGCAGCCAGGAAACCAGATTAAATGGGTGGCTGCCCCAAACCTTGCCATGCCTCATGTCTCATCTTCTTACAATATTATATATATATATATATATATATATATATATATAGTTACGGCGAATTTCGTTTTACACATGGTCCAAAATGCAAGCTTCAAGAAGAATCTTCTTTGTCTTGCCAGAACACAGTGTGACTCATGATCCTGTGTTTCTAAAGAAAGCTGGGATCAGTCTAAAACTACAAATGTAAAACTGATTTTCAATAACCACTTTTAGTTTAATGTTGTGCAATGTGACGCATTTAGCAGCTATTACAGGAGGGAAATCTGAGAAAATATGAATGCATGTTTTTTTTAAAATAATCTTGTCTTTCTGTCTGAGAAAGAGACATAAGAGTTTGAATGGGTTTAGTTCCTTGAAACGAGCAATTTTTTTGGTTTGGAGGCATTTGATCCATGTATACTGTAGTCTGCAGAGATCTTGATGTCCAATTTAAATTCATCTCCAGTTTTAGATAATAGTTCATCTATGAATTTCACTGGGTTTGGACTCTCCCTTTTTTCAGGAAGACCTTGAATTTCGGATGTGTTCTTTTTACAGTATATCTGTCTTCCAGTGCTGCCAGATTGTCCAAGAGCACTTTGCATTCTGATTTTGCAGCCGTTGCTTTTTCTTCCGCGGCAGAAGCCGATTGTTCAACTATTTTAATTTGGGTCGTGAATGTTTGAGTAACATCAAGCTAAGCAGCAAGTAGCTTAATTTTACTCTAGAACTTATCTTGTATTTTCCTGTTTTTTTCATCAATTTTTTGTAGCATTTCTGTAAAGGTTGTTGTAAACTTAGTACTTAAATGTGGCTCCAGGTCTTTTATATCCTGATGCAGTTTCTCGTTGTTCTCATTTAGAACCCTTATTTCATTCTTTATTTCTCTATTGTTTTTCTTTGTATCTCACTTTATATCATTTATGTTCCCACCAAGCACGGCGATCATTACCTTCAGCTCAGACAGTGCGTTTCAGTCTTCCCAGATCTCCGTAGGTGGACATGCGAGTTCAATAGGAGATGATGTCGGAGACTCGCGAGGGGAATTAGGTGAAGTTCACAGTGGGGATAAAAAGGCCACGCTTGGCTCCAAAGATCCTCCTGGTGTCGACCAAAACTCCTTACTTGCTCACTCTCAGTTTCGCTGTCTCGGCTAGAGTCGATGCTGCCATGTCAGGTCCTGGAAGGTCTGTACCTTCTCCTGTCTGTTCCAGGTCAGTCTCTGGGAGGCCGCACTGTGAATTTGAGGCCAGCTTAGACTTTGATGGGGTTTGTGCTGCCTTATCCTTTTCATTCTGAGCCCTTTGTTTTCAACTTATGCTTATTTGTAATTGAATGTGGTATTATCACATCCCCTCAGAATGAATAAATACAGGATATCTCAAAATGATGCATTAAAAAAAAAGTAAAAATAACACAGCTGGTAAGGACTCCCCTTTAGATGTCCATCTCCAACAATGGATGAGACCAAATCCCTGTTTCTAAGAATGTATCATTCTGCCAGTACATTTTCAACACATTCAATGTAACTTTGCTGGGCTTCATTAGAACCACCAAATCTTCTAATAGAGTAAACATCTTTGGACCTACAACCAACAAAAAGACTGCCCTTTAGTAATCCTCTTCAGTATTATTTGCCAGCAAAAACTGTTGAAATTGTTATTCATACTTTTCAACATTCTCTAAAAGCTCATCAAATGGTAGTCATGTTTCACTGCTGTACCACATCATTTCAACTGAACCGTTTATCCGTCCTTTCCTCATTGCCACTGTTGTGTCTTGCTACAGATGCAGACTGGCCACAGGTTAACAACAAGTGTCTTATTTTATTCAACATAACAAGAGCAATTATATCTTCCACAAAACCTAAAGCAGTACACATTAATTTATACATTGCAGCTTCTCCTGGCCATCAATCTCAATGCTTTCTCTGTATCTCGTCATTGTGCATTTCCCTCATTATTTTTTATATCAAGTCCTTTGAGTTTTTAACATGTAGGTCACTTGAACTGCACCTTTTTATACTTACCATGTCAGAATGGAAACAGAAAAAATAAGCAAGAATGCAGATGAACTTGCTGTACCTGAAAGCATTCATACATCACTGGACCCATCTGGCAATATGTTGTTGGTTGTCAGAAAAAAAGGTGAGTTTGCAATGCTTTGCAAATGTGAGACTGTACTGGAAATTCATCATGGAGTTGTGTAAATTGTAATGGCCTGTCATGTAATCCGACATCTTCACGTGACAAGATCTGCAAAGCAGTCATTAAGTTTGGACATTGCTTCTGACTTGAAGCTGTGTAATGTGCCACCGGGTTTAAGCAACTGAACAGAATATAAAGCAAAAGCTGGTGTGTGCAGTGGAGCTGACTGGCTCTAAAATACAGCTGTTAGATGAAGTGGGTTTCACAAGCAATTAGGCTATTTTTATAGTTTTTTTGGGCTATGGTTCATAACACTGAGGGTTTATTCTCACCAAACAACACAACTATGCACTTTCTATGCCCTCAGCCCCAGCTGTTCTGAGAGTTATTTCATAACAAAACGAATCTTCTGAAACAAAAAAACAGTTGTGAGTAGAACTCACAGTAAAGAGAAGAAATAATAGAAGGAAACTGTCTGAGAGCATTTGACAGACTCTGCTGAGTCGACAGGCTTTTCATGCGGGTTTTGCAGGCACTTTGTTCTTGCTGTAAATTGACAAGTCTGTCAGCACTGCCTTAGAAGCGTGGCACAACTTCACACTTTCTCTGGCATCTCTATTGCAGCGGCACAAGTAAGCATGCCTCAGAGAAAGAAAATGTTCATAGTTGGAAAAAAAGAGTATTGAGCAATAAAATTAGACCAATAAAGGCTTTGTGGTCTGATGCTAGGACAGACGACCACTAAGTGAATTATGTTGGTTTCAGAATTTGATTTCATGTTACTGAGTTCCTTCTGCATGAAAGTTCATTATTTATTTGTGGATCCAGGCTTGCTGCCACTTTTTATAACAAGGCTGTTTCATTTGGATGGAGCCAGACATCTTGAATTTTATGTAGCATTATGATAACAATTTTTTTTTTATTTTCGAGTAGAGCCCATAGTATATATTCCCTAAACATGAATAACTAAATGAGAGCTTTTCTGTTAGCACATTCTTTAAAAGAAACATCTATAAACCTGACATGTAGCCATGTCCAATTCTAATTTGTGTGCGTACATGAAAATCTAAATATGTAAAATGCTGCATTGTCCTTATTTATTCTAATCCACATACTAAAACAATGGATAGCCATGGTGTCTAAATGTGTGATTATTTACTTTTGTTAGCCTGCCTTTTTCAGGATACCTTAGTGACACGTGCTTCTTGTGGTACGTCGGTTCTGATGTCACAAGCGTGAAGCACTTTTCCTGTGGTAAGTCCCTTATCTTACATAAAAGGAAAGCCTTCTCTGCTCAGTTCTGTTTTAATATGTATAATTTTCTGATGATTATATATGCTAAGTTCAAAAGGTTTCAATAACATAAATCCTATTTTTTTCAAATATACATAGGCCATCAGAGGAAGTACAGAATAACCAGATTAAGAAGCTCTTCTGCTAATGGTGATGTCAGGTTCCTCTTGTGATATCTTTTAGTCAGTTTATGGCACTGTAGTAACTTTATTACCTATAAAACAAAATGAAACAAGATAGTTATTTATTAATAGTCGCTCCTTCTCCAGAGGAATATGAACTTTGACTCTGTACAAAAGGGCAAGGGATGAGACTTAGACCATCTACATCCATAACCACTATCCCAGCATTAGCTCAGTTACTCATATTCTCTGATTGTTTTCTTGTTCAGTCAGATACATGTTGCATTTTTAGATCTGATAATTGCTTATTTAATCAGTGCCTGAAGTGGGAACAAATAAGTGTCAATACTCTCAGTTTTTTGTCAGCTTCTTGGTTCTTTTCCCACTGCTTGGTTAAATTTTACCCAATTTCTTTATCAAATGGGAGTGGGCGTCCCCGCAGTAGAGCTTTGATGATCAGGATGATTTGTGTGTATTACATCAGAAAGAGGGGGATGGCAGACAGCATCAGGACAGAAGATGCCAATATGCACCTAATGACTGCCTGTACACACCGATGACGGTACTCCATGCCATGTGTACTGGACCACTTCAACCCCTGTATTTACTTATTTGAAATGGTTAAGTATTAATTGATATTTATTTGAAATGGTTAAGTATTAATTGATATTCATTGTTTTTAAATATCATTCATATGGTAATAATATGTGTAATCTACCACAATGTGATGTTCCTGTACCAGTGGAACCATAAACAAAGACTTTTAATTGTTCTGCTAAGGTATAATGGCAGTGCTTTGAAATGAATTGAATATAAAGAGAAAGAAATACAATAATAATAATACAATAATTTAATAATAATAATTCTTTCATTTATATAGTGCTTTTCTCCCTACTCAAAGCAGTTTTCACAGTGACTGGGGAGCCACTTCAGCCACCACTAATGTGTAGTATTCACCAGAATGATGCAATGGCAGCCATTTTTTTTTGTGTGTGCCAGTACACTCACAACACACGAGATATTAGATGGTGAAGTGGTGAGAGAGAGAGTCATTTAGAGACAGGGGATGATTAGGTGACCAGGCAATGGGGGGCAATATAACCAGGACATTAAGATACAACATACTCTTTTTGTTAAGGATGTCCAGGGATGCTTAAATACCCACAGAGAGCCAAGATCTCAGTTTTACATCTCATCCGAAGGATGTCACCATTTTTAGAGCACTGTGTCCCCACCACTGTACTGGGCAGTAGTACCCATATTAAGACCACAGGGTAAGCTCTCCCTGCTGGCCTTGCCAACAACTTTTCCAGCAGCAACCCATGAATTTCTTAGTTGGTCCCCTGTCCAAGTACTGGCATGTGCATGTGGTATAGGCTCATGGATTGGCATCGCAGGAAGCAGGTACATCTGCCTGAAATCCAAATCTGGATTGGCTGCTCAACAAAATGGTTTGATGGATGTATGAAAAACAAAATCCAACATACAGGAAGTGATCTGGGTTTACCAGACCAAGAGAAGTGACTGAAATGAGAAAATGAACTTCTCATCGAAGGAAGTAGACAGAACAAGAGGGCTGAGAGAAAGAAAGAAAAAAAGAAAGAATTTTTTGGTGATTTTGAAATGACCTTATTTCATGTAATATTACTCCCAAGACAAACATCTATCTAATATAATAATAAACATCTATTAATTTTTGTTCACATATCAGAAGAGTCAAGGTAGTGGCCTGCCTCCGATGGATCATCTGTCCATTTCAGGCCAAGCTACATGGTAATTGAGAGCCATCAACTAACAAACCTGAATGCCACTAGAATGTTGGAAGAAATCAGTGCTTCAGGATGAAACCCATAAAGAGGAACTGTAAGCTCCAGATAGTGGTGTTGCTGGGATTTACACCAAAGAGGTTCTTCTAACCACTAAGCCATCAGTCTAGTAAATAACAACAGAACTAAAATCTCTCTCTACTATGCCAATTCCTGAATGAGATATTTCACTTAGGGCATCACTGGGAATTAGGGCCTATGTCCACTGTAATAAGTATGAAGCCGGAACTAACTTTGGGTGGCATGCAAGTCTTTTCAGAGAAACAAACTCATGACCATTCACCCTCACTTGTGCAATCCCAAGACTAAACTGCATGACTTAGGAAGTGGGAGGAAACTTATGCCGGTGGAAAACTGAAATAAACTCAGGTCTATTAAGCTATGAGTGAGAAGCATCAGGCACTGTGCCATTATGCTGCCCTAGAATTAAACCAAGCTGTATAAAAAAGCGAATATTATTATCACTTACCTCCTTACTGAGCATCCCACACAATGTTCCATCAATCAAAAACACTGTAAGATTTTGCATTAATTTCTTAAAATTAAGCTTTTATCTAAAGAAACAAATAATTTATTCTAACCCAAATTGTGAAAGAAAAATAGTTAAAATAAAACATTCCCCTCAACACATGATCGATTAAATTTCCAATTACATTGAAAAATTCAAACACCTTTCACAAGGTTAACTGTCAGTGTATGCTTCTGGAAACATGAGGTTGAAAGAGCAGTTGGCTCCATTTTATTTTTTTTGAGTGTTTCAATCACTATGCAAATGAAATACATGCATTCCCTGTTTGATATGTTAATATACATAATAATGTGTATTATTCTCTTGGCTTTTGTGTGGAAAAATAAACTAAAGTCTGTTTGGTGCGCACCCTGCCAGTTTTGCTCCTGATCTGTTTTGGTATTACTAAGTACTCCTGCTCCACCAGTAAATTAGTTGAAAATCAGTGAAACTAAATACCCAAATATATTAAGATACACTAAATGAACAACATTTTCATGTGTCCCCTGTTTCCTGTCATCTTGGGTGGCATTACATTAGTTTTTCTACAAATAATGTTTGAACTTCAGCTCCACAATGGACAAGTGCCTTGTCCACTGTTAACTTGTTGCCTGCTTTGTGTGAAGTGCGGTCAGAATACACCCCATCCACCTGCAACACTTAATTGAATGCAGGGAGTTTAAAAATGTATGAAAGTACTACTTATTATTATCTGATGTTTCATTTAGCTGTACTTCATAGTTTGTATATTTGATATTATATTGCAGCTTTGTTTGCTTTGTATATTATCAAATATTCAGAAAACAGTGTGTACTACAGTGGTGTGAAAAACTATTTGCCCCCTTCCTGATTTCTTATTCTTTTGAATGTTTGTCACACAAAATGTTTCTGATCATCAAACACATTTAACCATTAGTCAAATATAACACAAGTAAACACAAAATGCAGTTTTTAAATGATGGTTTTATTATTTAGGGAGAAAAAATCCAAACCTACATGGCCCTGTGTGAAAAAGTAATTGCCTCCTTGTTAAAAAAAAAACCTAACTGTGGTGTATCACACCTGAGTTCAATTTCTGTAGCCACCCCCAGGCCTGATTACTGCCACACCTGTTTCAATCAAGAAATCACTTAAATAAGAGCTGCCTGACACAGAGAAGTAGACCAAAAGCACCTCAAAAGCTAGACATCATGCCAAGATCCAAAGAAATTCAGGAACAAATGAGAACAGAAGTAATTGAGATCTATCAGTCTGGTAAAGGTTATAAAGCCATTTCTAAAGCTTTGGGACTCCAGCGAACCACAGTGAGAGCCATTATCCACAAATGGCAAAAACAAGGAACAGTGGTGAACCTTCCCAGGAGTGGCCGGCCGACCAAAATTACCCCAAGACGACTTATCCGAGAGGTCACAAAAGACCCCAGGACAACGTCTAAAGAACTACAAGCCTTACTTGCCTCAATTAAGGTCAGAGTTCACGACTCCACCATAAGAAAGAGACTGGGCAAAAACGGCCTGCATGGCAGATTTCCAAACGCAAACCACTGTTAAGCAAAAGAACATTAGGGCTCGTCTCAATTTTGCTAAGAAACATCTCAATGATTGCCAAGACTTTGGGGAAAATACCTTGTGGACTGATGAGACAAAAGTTGAACTTTTTGGAAGGCAAATGTCCCGTTACATCTGGCGTAAAAGGAACACAGCATTTCAGAAAAGAACATCATACCAACAGTAAAATATGGTGGTGGTAGTGTGATGGTCTGGGGTTGTTTTGCTGCTTCAGGACCTGGAAGGCTTGCTGTGATAGATGGAACCATGAATTCTACTGTCTACCAAAAAATCCTGAAGGAGAATGTCCGGCCATCTGTTCGTCAACTCAAGCTGAAGCGATCTTGGGTGCTGCAACAGGACAATGACCCAAAACACACCAGCAAATCCACCTCTGAATGGCTGAAGAAAAACAAAATGAAGACTTTGGAGTGGCCTAGTCAAAGTCCTGACCTGAATCCAATTGAGATGCTATGGCATGACCTTAAAAAGGCAGTTTGTGCTAGAAAACCCTCAAATAAAGCTGAATTACAACAATTCTGCAAAGATGAGTGGGCCAAAATTCCTCCAGAGTGCTGTAAAAGACTCATTGCAAGTTATCACAAACGCTTGATTGCAGTTATTGCTGCTAAGGGTGGCCCAACCAGTTATTAGGTTCAGGGGGCAATTACTTTTTCACACAGGGCCATGTAGGTTTGGATTTTTTTTTTCTCCCTAAATAATAAAAACCATCATTTAAAAACTGCATTTTGTGTTTACTTGTGTTATATTTGACTAATGGTTAAATGTGTTTGATGATCAGAAACATTTTGTGTGACAAACATGCAAAAGAATAAGAAATCAGGAAGGGGGCAAATAGTTTTTCACACCACTGTATGTATTGTTAGAGTGCATGCTGCTAATGGTGATGAGAAATACAATTTACCTGCTAGGGTGAAATTCAAATGGCTGGCAAAATGCCACAGTGATTAATGTTGCTGCCTGGCAGAACTGCCGTCTTAGGTTTGAGTTATGCACCTGGAAATGTCCGTGTGAATTTTATAAATTTTTTTCAGCATCTGAATGAATGTTCACTGTTTGCTCCGGATGTATTCCCATATCTTCAGAATTAGTGGATGTTAGATTAATTGGTGATACTAAATATCCCACTTTTGAGCATGAGATGCCCTGTAAAGGATTGGATACCAGTCTACAGTTGGTTCCTGCCTTACGCCTAATATTTAATTGGGATTAAACTGATTCATTGATTGGACTCTGCAAAAAATACCCACTGAAAGACTACACATGGTGCTAATGGAACAAAAATTCACAAAATAAGAAATGATCCAGAAACTAAAAGAAACCCTTTGTGGGTCAGACAGTTTAACGAAGTTGCTTAATTTTTCCAGCCATTCCTTTGTGAACTCCCTTTAACCACTAGGGAGTCATGGTGGATCACATAGGCATCAGTCACAAAAACACAAGGCAAAGTGAATCCATCATAAAACGCGCACATCCACTCATAAGGAGACAATTTCAAGATATCAGTAGTATTATTAGAAGGATGCTGGAGAGTCCTGTGAAAATCCTCAAATGAACATTGTGGGATTGTACAAACTCCAAACAAACCAATCTCAGGCCAGTCAGAACCTCTGTGTCACCATGACTTTACTGTTGTGTGAAACTAAAATAATTTCTTACCATAGAAATGTGAAAATTAAAAGAATGGTGGAACAAGACTTGCTGCTAAGAAAAACTATATCATCGAATTCTGTTAAGTACATATTTGACGGTTATTAAGAAACTATGTGAATGACCCTTCTACAATAGGAGAAAAGGAGACGGACAAACCACCATAAAGATCACTAAGAAGGCTACTTAAAAATACAAAAACAAAGACTTTCAAAACAACTGGACATTCACTTGGGTTTTTCTTTGATAATATGGTACTATAAATGGATAAATGGTATGAACAGAGTGTGATACTCCACAATAAAGGAGTCTACTTAGAAATTGAAATTTTGCAAAAACTGATGAGGGTCCAGCCTTCATCCTGAGGTGGATCTGTACCCAATTTGATTTCATTAATTGACTGATGCCAGGCCTTAAGATAGTGTAGATATTTGACTTTCTTTGGAGTTGTACTGCATATGTGCTTTCAGAGTTTTTGGAGATTTGATTTGTGGTGTTTAGCCTTCCTATTTCAGTGCACATATATGTCGGGTCAGACTTTTCAGAGAAGCACTGATTTGATTTGTTACTTGGTCTGCACAAAAAAGCAATTACAGATAAATTGCATTTTTTCTTGAAAATAATGGGCAAAATATACATCTTAAATGTGTGTCATGTTCCAAGTGCAAATCAATCAATCATAAAAAATGGCATTGACCAGAATTACCTTTTTGATTTTATACAACTAATACAAAATAAATTCATATATTTTATACAAGCTGAACATCAGCATCATGTCACAACTCACAGAATATGGGTAGTATGAGAGATCAAACAGGTCATAAATCATATATGTGTGTGTGTAATCTATTAGTTTACATTCTCACACCATTGGTTTTGAGTATTTACTACTGCTTTACATGTCTACAATACAGATTTTATTCTTATGAGCTGTATTGGTTTGCATCTATATAATAGATAGATAGATAGATACTTTATTAATCCCAAGGGGAAATTCACAAATATTGATTTATGTATGAGCTAGATTGCTTTGCATTTCTATATTACTGGTCTGCTTACATGGCAGTGGTTTTGATTATGCACTATATTGGGTTCATGGACATTTTATGTTGGTTTCATATGCCATTTCACAAACAAATTCTGTGAAAAAGAAAGAAAACGGTCAGCTGATTCAAATTATCACTCCCTCCCGTTTCCTTCATGCTTGTATATGGTTGTATCAGCCCTTGAGGTCAATTTTTTGCCTCTCAAAACCATGTGAACATCCAATACAGTTTGCATCCAGAACCAATATAATTTACACACAAAGCTGTGACAAGGTGTGCTTCTAAAACCAGTGTGTTATATTTGTGAAACTGATAAAGTGTACACATAAAATCAGCACTTTATGGTCACAAGACTGGCATAGTATACACATAAAACCAGTACAAGATTTGCATGTACTGTAATTCATATAAAGCATTCATAAAACCAACAGCGTTCATATGTGAAACTCATATATTGCCCACACGAAACCAGTGTAAGACGTGCATGAAACCAATATAGTACATACATAAAACCATTGCTATGCAGGCAAAGTAGTGCTCTATGAACAAAAGTCAATATAGTTCATACACAAATCGACATAATAAGAGTGCACACCAATGCAGTTCACTCACAGCCCCATCACAAAACTCCAGGATTGGTCAGATCAGCCATCTGGTATATTCTTAAAGAGAAGGAACACACTGATGAGCTCAGCAACACCAGAAGGCGTGGACAACCACGGAATACATCTGTGCTGGATAATTGGAGAATTCATTCCTTGGTAAAGAAAGGATAATTAATGGCATTTAGCCAAACCAAAAACACCCTGGGAGGTAGGCCTAGCATTGCCAAAGTCTACAGTCAAGAGAAGACTTCATGAGAGTAAATACACAGGGTTTACCACAAGGTGCACACAACTGGTAAACCTCAAGCATTGGAAGGACAGATTAGAAAAAAAATGGTCCAGTTTTAGAGCGGTCTTCTTTGGACAGATGAAATTAAGATCAATATGCACCAGAATGATGGATAAAGAAGAATATGGAGAAGCGAAGGAATGGCTCATGATCTGTAACATAACACATCATCTGTGAGACATGGTGGACACAGTGTTATGGCATGGACATTCGTGACTGCCAATGAAAGTGGGTCACTGATGTTTATGGATGATATGAATACTCACAAAAGTTGCAGGATGATTTCTGAAATCTATAGGGCAATACTATGTGCTCGGATTCAGATAAATGCTGCAAAACTGATAGGACAGTGCGTCACAGTACAGATGGAAAATGAGTCAAAACATACAGTGACAGCAAACCAAGTGCTTTTCAAGGCAAAGAACTGGAATATTCTCCAATGATCGAGTCAATTAACTGACCTCAACCGAATTGGACATACATTTCACTTGCTGAAGACAAAAAAGATGGCAGAAAGTCCAATGAACAAGCAGCAACTGAAGATGGCTGCAGTAAAGACCTGACAAAGTATCACTAGAGTGGAAACCCAGCACCTGGAGATGGCTATTAGTTCCAGATTTCTGGCAGTCATTGTCTACAAAGGATTTTCAGCCAAGGTATTGAAAATAATCATTATATTTATGATTATATTGGTTTGTCCAAATAATTCTGACCACCTGAAAATGGGGGGTCCATGTATAAAAATGGTCGTCTTTTCTAAATGGCACATACAATGTTTTTGTTAAATGCCTTAAATTAAAACTGTAAGTCTACATTTCAAACACATCTTGATTGCTTCAGGTCAAATCCATTGTGAAAACTGTATCACTGTCCAAATACTTACGGACCTAACTACACCTGTCTAAAATGCTAAGGGCTGTGTGTGTATCTGGACCCTTAGAGCAATCTCATTGGTCAGGTTGGCTTTGCTGATATGATTGAAAGAGGAAGTGCAATTGTGAGACACCTGAGATGGAGTAAAGGCATAGAAGGTATGTTGAGAGTCACTTTCAAAGATGGGAAGTAAAAAAGGACAGGAGGTGAGAAAGGAGCATTGAAATGACAAAGTCAGGGAAGCAGGCTTTATGGGAATGCGCTTGAGAGAGTGAGCACAGGTGAAGAGAGCTTCTGATACATGAGAACACCACTGGAAGGTGCTGAAAGTCCACATTCTGCAAGCGATATTAATTATTTTTTTAATCATTCCATTAATAATATGTCTAGTATGGCTAATAGATACTTTCATCCATCTGTCAGTCCATCCACTTGGTGAAGCAAATAACAGAGAGCCAAACTCAGTGCAATTCCATTCTGAACCTAACCATTGGAGGAACAGCTTACAATAATTAATGTGTCCGTCCATCTCTCTCTACCTGCAAATCTGCTCACTGATCTATCTATCATTTGTGATTGAGATTGATATTTACAATTCTGAGTGTTCTTTCTAGAGGGGATAATTTTCAAATGTTTCTTTTATTTTTTGGAATCAAATATAATCTTAAACATGAAAACAAATGTGTGCTAGGAAATTTTCTTCTTGGTTGACTGTTCTTAAGACAAGAAGGAATAGGGAAAATAACTCGGTGACTGCTGACATGCCTCTGCTCTGTTATCTGAGGGGCTAGTAAAGTGTAGACTAAAACTGGAATTTGGATGTTATATCTAATTAGAGATAAACAGTGCATCCGGAAAGTATTCACAGCGCATCACTTTTTCCACATTTGTGGAAAAGTGGATTAAATTCGTTTTTTTCCTCAGAATTCTACACACAACACCCCATAATGACAATGTGAAAAAAGTTTACTTGAGGTTTTTGCAAATTTATTAAAAATAAAATCACATGTACATAAGTATTCACAGCCTTTGCTCAATACTTTGTCGATGCACCTTTGGCAGCAATTACAGCCTCAAGTCTTTTTGAATATGATGCCACAAGCTTGGCACACCTATCCTTGGCCAGTTTCGCCCATTCCTCTTTGCAGCACCTCTCAAGCTCCATCAGGTTGGATGGGAAGCGTCGGTGCACAGCCATTTTAAGATCTCTCCAGAGATGTTCAATAGGATTCAAGTCTGGGCTCTGGCTGGGCCACTCAAGGACATTCACAGAGTTGTCCTGAAGCCACTCCTTTGATATCTTGGCTGTGTGCTTAGGGTCGTTGTCCTGCTGAAAGATGAACCGTCACCCCAGTCTGAGGTCAGGAGTCCTCTGGAGCAGGTTTTCATCCAGGATGTCTCTGTACATTGCTGCAGTCATTTTTCCCTTGATCTTGACTAGTCTCCCAGTTCCTGCTGCTGATAAACATCCCCACAGCATGATGCTGCCTCCACCATGCTTCACTGTAGGGATGGTATTGGCCTGGTGATGAGCGGTGCCTGGTTTCCTCCAAACGTGACCCCTGGCATTCACACCAAAGAGTTCAATCTTTGTCTCATCAGACCAGAGAATTTTGTTTCTCATGGTCTGAGAGTCCTTCAGGTGCCTTTTGGCAAACTCTAGGCGGACTGCCTTGTGCCTTTTACTAAGGAGTGGCTTCTGTCTGGCCACTCTACCATACAGGCCTGATTGGTGGATTGCTGCAGAGATGGGTGTCCTTCTGGAAGGTTCTCCTCCCTTCACAGAGGACCTCTGGAGCTCTGACAGAGTGACTATCGGGTTCTTGGTCACCTCCCTGACTAAGGCCCTTCTCCCCCGATCGCTCAGTTTAGATGGCCGGCCAGCTCTAGGAAGAATCCTGGTGGTTTCGAACTTCTGCGACTTAAAGATGATGGAGGCCACTGTGCTCATTGGGACCTTCAAAGCAGCAGAAATTTTTCTGTAACCTTCCTCAGATTTGTGCCTCGAGACAATCCTGTCTCAGAGGTCTACAGACAATTCCTTTGACTTCATGCTTGGTTTGTGCTCTGACTTGAACTATCAACTGTGGGACCTTCTATAGACAGGTCTGTGCCTTTCCAAATCATGTCCAGTCAACTGAATTTACCACAGGTGGACTCCAATTAAGCTGCAGAAACATCTCAAGGATGATCAGGGGAAACAGGAAGCACCTGACCTCAATTTTGAGCTTCATGGCGAAGGCTGTGAATACTTATGTACATGTGCTTTCTCAATTTTTTTATTTTTAATAAATTTGCAAAAACCTCAAGTAAACTTTTTTCACGTTGTCATTATGGGGTGTTGTGTGTAGAATTCTGAGAAAAAGAATTAATTTAATCCATTTTGGAATAAGGCTATAACATAGCAAAATGTGGAAAAAGTCATGCGCTCTGAATATTTTCCAGATGCACTGTATATGGGGATTTGGGGGTGCTGTGTTCTGTCGAGGGGGAGAATATGTCATTAATTGGTGACTGTCGGAGAAAAATTCTTTGTAATGTAGTGTTGGAGTAAGATTATTACAGTTGTTTGTGGTATTTCAAGCAAATATTTGAAAGTGTGAATGTATATATGGAATAGGAGGCATTTACTGGGGGGGAAGAGGTATGGTTGTAAAAGAGGAATATACTGTATATATGTTTTTCTTTATTACATTTATTGATTATATGTTAATTAAATAAACAGAAGTTTTGTATTTTTTGATTATGTGGCTGAATAAAGGTTGTGCCACTCTCTTCTGTCTATCTTCAAACATGCATTTATGATGATAAATATGTATTTATGTTATCTAGCAAGTAATATATGGAATGTAGTGTAACAACACTACACTACTTCTTTTATGGCATTTAAAAAACATTATAAATAGAATACACATGATAACAACAATGCATACAGCATGTAAAGATGGTTTATTCAAAATAAAGAAATCGTCTGTTTGCACAACAGATATTCTAACAGCGGAATTTTTTGAAAACTCTTTTGTCTTTTGGTGAATGTTTCTAAGTAATCAAAATTTCCAAATAAGGAAACATGGTCATCTACTCCACTTGTGCAAGGCGTTATGTCATTGAATAAAACCTGCAAGTTTTCATTGGGTATGTAGGCAATCCCCCACACCAAGCCCCCCCACACCAAACACCCCCAGTCACCAAGAGAATCGCCTATCCAGCTGTGTTTAAAACTCTTTTGTGCCCCTTGTTTTATATCCGTTTAGCTACTAAGATTTGAATATTTGATCTTGGCTTGTGTTCTGCTGCCTCCTAGTGATGGTGGGCTGACACTGACATTTACAGTACAAATTACCAGGTTCTTAAAAAATATGTTATACATTACAAGATTATTTTAAAATATTTCCATTTTTTGATTAAATGATTTCTTCTGGCAGTAGAGTAGGCCAGTTAATTTATTGTAAGCTTTTCTTTCTTCACTTTTCCTTGAGAGCATTGTTCCAACTATAAAGTTTTACATGATTGTGTGATTTCTCCTCTATAGCTCTACACACTTGATGAACTGCTCCGATGTGGATGCTCCAGTGTGTTATTGTATGCCTTGCAGTTGACTGTCCTTGTTGCAGGAGAGTAACTTAAGTTTGTTGTTAGCAGAATTCCATGATGCTAATGATTAGTTGGATATAAAAATGGAACAATGGGCTTGAAGACCATCCTCTAGGCTAAGCATTAACTTGGTGATTGTGCAGCAATTATCAGGGGGATGTAGCTGAGTAACAAATTTGCATCATGAAAGCAGAAGTGAAAACAGCTGGATACGTGACACACATAGCACAGGTCATGTCCTCAGTCCTTTCTTAGAAGGCTGCAAAGCATCTGTTCTACTGAAGTGCCTCTCTCACTCTATTTCTGTTCAGTTTAATTTTTTTTGCAGTGTCAGCCCATAGCTTTTTAGTGTTAGTTTTTTTAGCGTTTGTTTAGTTATCCCTCTGTGTAGGCTTTGCTCCTGCCATGTGCCTGATGCCTTGTAGCTCTAAATGAGATTTTGCAGGTTTGACAGTGTACGTGCATACATGTGTTTGTTACCTGATTGTTTCTTTTATCATTTAATTTGAGCATCTTTATGGATTGGGCAGCCATGTGAAGTGGTTTGAGCTGGTCTTTATACAAATGAGCAAAACTGAATTGAAATCCTTGAAATATTTAAACACTTGTTACAGGATTTTTCTTTTATTTTCCATGTTGCACAAATCCAGTTTTAATCAAAAAGAAAGCTGCTTTTTTAACATTTTGGTGTCCATCCTGTATATTGTACTAATCCATTTTAATTGTTTTGAAAATCAATTGTCCTTAAGTAGATCAATATATAGGTCATCATCATAGCATATTTATCATTTTCAGACTCAAGGGTATATTGCACCCTAGGCATTGTTGATTGCAAGCTCCCAAAACAAGATATCCAAAAGAAAGTCCTCCTTTAAGATCTGCTAGGTCGGATGAATAACTGAAATCGACAAAGCAGGAAGGAGGTTTCTCTTTGGAGATTGGCATGCTGGCAATTGTTTATTAAATTGACCTAACTGCATCTATCTCTATCTATCTAGTGTTTTTAATCATAATAATAATAATTATTTGCATTTATATAGCGTTTTTCTCACTACTCAAAGCGCTCAGCAATTGCAGGTTAAGGGCCTTGTTCAAGGGGCCCAACAGAGTAGAGTCCCTTTAAGATCAGCAAGGAGATCAAAAAGGGGGTTTGGCACCCCCTGGAGCATGGCACCCTCTAGGCAAGTTCCCAGAGCTGGCCCTACCCCCAACAGTGTCTACATACAAAATGCCACAAATACACCACCATTCTCAAGCCCTATTTATCTATGGCTGATAACCATACTTTTTAATTAGGACGTCAAGTCTTCCTCTTTGCGTACATCAAACCTCATCTGATGTGCTGTATCTCAAGTAGATAATGTTTGTTATTATTTATAACTTGGCTAAATATGTAGTAGAGCAGCTTGGTGGTTAGCACTGGTGCCTTATATCTCAAGATTCATGAGTTCACAACATTTTGCAGGCATTGGGACTTTGTTCCAGGGACTGTGGCTTACCAGCCAAACATCCCCAACACATGCATGTTTAGTTAAGTGGCAATTCTGGCACCCTATCTGAGCTTGGTTTTTAACTTGTACCTAATGCTGCAGGGATAGGCTTTGAACCAACACAAACATCTAGTAGAATAAGGCAATTTTACAAGCAAACTGCAGTTTATGAAGAGCAGCACAGTGGTGCGTGCTGCTGTTACATGAATCCAGGGCATTGGGTTTGAATCCCATGCATGGTCATTATCAATGGGTACTTTAAGTGTCCTCTTTTGGTCCTACAACCCCAGTGAGGTGCAGGTTAGGTTGATTGACGATTGCTAGCACTCCAAATCTGGTTTGAGGAAAACATGAGAGACAGATTATTGTATCAAAAAGAAAAGTCTAACTTCTCTGTGAGCTTGGCCAAGTGGCCACCCAGCCACTCCTGAAATTCAGAACTTCCATTATCAATGTCACCATTCATCACAAAAGTATTGAGTTCTGATGATGCCAGAATCAGTTATTTGTAACTGAATACTAAACTCTGATCTATCTGAAGTGTGCTATATAATATGAAGAAGTCAAATTAAAAATATACACAGAAAAGTTAAATGATATTTAGACAGACAGACGATAGATAGATAGATAGATAGATAGATAGATAGATAGATAGATAGATAGATAGATAGATAGATAGATAGATAGATAGATAGATAGATAGATAGATACTTTATTAATCCCAAGGGGAAATTCATATACTCCAGCAGCAGCACACTGATAAAGAACAATATTAAATTAAAGAGTAATAACAATGAAGGTATAACAGACAGGCAATAATTTTGTATAATATTAACAGGGTGGCAAGAAGCCAATCCTACTTGTGCACCCAGAGCCGGACTGACATTTATAATCAACGGGAGCGTTCCTGGTGGCCTGCTGCCTGGCCTGGCCTGGCATTCAGAGCAACCAGTGAAATAAACTAATGGTGAAATTAGGTGTTATTGCTCTGTAGTGGGCACAAACCCTTTCGGTTTAACCTTGGAGGGTTATTTATTTGGATGTTGTATGGATTTTGGTATTTGTTATTGTGTATTTATTTTGTTTTATTTTTGCTTCACATTTTAATGAGAGTATGGTCTCATTTTTAATGTTTTTTTTTCTTCTTCCCTCAGAGTGACTGAATAGGCTACACAAAATGGTTTGTTTCTTTATTAATGAAACATGTATTTGAGTGGAATGATTTGTGTTTTTAAATATACAGTACGTGTTGTTCTTTATTTCATGATAACTTTCTTGTTTTCACTTTATTTTGATATTTTTAAAGTGTTTCTCTTGTGCTCTGACAGTTAAATATTAGCACTATGATGTGAGAGTAACTGAATAGGCTACACAAAATGTTTCACACAGTTTTTTTGTTTAAGTGTATTCTTTAAAAAATGCTTGACAGAATTCTGTGGCACTGAGTCTTTTGTCTATTGAAGAAATTCAAAGTGGTCTTTTTTGACCAACACTTCAAACTTTCTGGAAGAGTATTCAGTTTTACCATCCAGACACTGACAGTGGCTCGGCTCTGTAGATTCCAGACTCACAGTTGAAACTGCAAACATAATCTATGTACTGTGAATTCCACTGACAACTACTTTTGGTGGTTCAGTGCTTTTTTCACATTTGTTTTGATATAAATATTATAGAACTACATGGTTTATTTATTTATGAAGTGTTGTTCCACACTTTATCAGAGGTTGTCTTAAGACTAATATTTAAGAGTGAAATGAATGTGTAAAAGCTGAATCTACTCTCTCCTCATTCATAAAAAATTCCAAGACAAAATGGTGTTTGTTGGTTTTTTGAGCCTGTGCCTGTACAAGAAAACTGATGTATATTGTGTGGCCTGGGTTAGACTTGGGATTCCAGGCCTGAATATGTTTCCCCGTTAGGCCCTGTGTGCACCATCATGTGTAAAGTAGAAACAAATCCTGGACTGATGCTAGTTCATCACAGGGCAAACTCACATATGATCACACAGTAGGCCAGTCTTGAGTTAGTCTAATCCATATATCCTCAGAACACACAAAGAAGCTGTAATACCACAGGGATGTGAGATTTTACAAAGGGAGTGAATTTGGCCTGGAATGGAACATGGGTCCTTAAAGATGTGAGCCATCAATGCCACCCAACATAACTAATAGTTTTGTAGGAATGAATAAAAATGTTCAAATATTTTATCATTTGACAAAAAAATATGTTAAGATGATAAAGGTGTGACCTTGTTAAAATGCATATAGGGTTTATCCGTGTCTTGCAGAATAAAGTTTTCCACATTGTGATTAAATTATATTATCCATCCATTATTCAACCCGCTATAGCGGGTCAAGGGGTATGCTGGAGCCAATCCCAGCCAACACAGGGTGCAAGGCAGGAACAAACCCCGGGCAGGGTGCCAGCCCACCACAGTAAATTATATTATATTTAATAAAAATTGTAAAGTAATAGACATAGAAGTTGTGCATTTTTAAGCACTTTCTTATTGTCTCATATCATTTTCAAACATGCTTATCAAATATAGAGGGGTAGGGGGATCAGAGCCTACCTTTGGAGCAAGGCAGGAAAGCGCCCCAGGGAAGGTGCCAATATCTTGTAGAGTCAAATAAAAAACTAATCTGAGGTTTGCAATTATCCTGACCTGCACATATCTGAGAATGTGGGATAAAAAGGGGAGTACCAGGAGGACACACATACAATCATGCAGAGGAAGTGCAAACTCCACAGGGCTAATAATCAGATGCAGTATTTGAGCTCAATGGATTTGTGAAGCAGTGCTAACATGCCACCCACCTATTTATTATATTTTACATAGGGGTAACACTACAACAGTGCTCTTCAACAACACAAACTATAAGCTCAGGTTACCCTCATGACTCTATGATTCATTTTCTTTACCATTTTGTGATTCTTATTTATCTCATTCTTGTTAGGACTACTCTGGCAGGAATACCACTATTTACATCTGTCTTTTTGGCTTGCAAAATCTTCTTTAGCCGGTCTGCTAGCTCCAAATACAGTCGTTTGTCACTGTTAGCCAACCCTCTTAAAAAGGGCACAGAACGAGGTGTTCCCAGATGACTTACTGGTATTTATCCCTTAAAAACACACTCCTTTTCGTCTTATGTTTTTTGGCAGTCTACCTCTTGATTCTTTTGTTTCTTAATTGAATACCCCATCTTGGAGTTGGCAGAGTTAAAGCTTAGGAGCCTACATTGAGCAGCCATTCTAAGA
The DNA here is from genome assembly GCF_016835505.1 of Polypterus senegalus. Taxonomy (NCBI): domain Eukaryota; kingdom Metazoa; phylum Chordata; class Cladistia; order Polypteriformes; family Polypteridae; genus Polypterus; species Polypterus senegalus. The sequence continues at coordinate 80,645,280 of NC_053161.1, forward strand.
ATCAGAGGCTTAATGTTATGTGTGAAAACATTTATCCATGTATCCATCAACAATTACGAGAAATGCTGTGTTCTTTTACCAAGAGACGCTAACCAAGGTCAGGGAAAGGAGTAGGCAAGAATCAAAAAAAGGAACACATGTACCTTCCTTAGCGTTAAGTTCACCCCTGGAGAAATAAGCCAAAAGTGTTGAATATTTTTTCAACAACAAAAAATGTTATTATGCACAACAGAAACATGTAAATAGAAAAAATATCAATATAAATACAGTAGAAAAGGTATGTCTGGTGCCCAGTACTGCACTGATGCAGGTTTACTAGATGTGCTTTGTGTGAAAGGTTTAGAATCAGGCACCAATGCACACAGACACTGTTCAAGCAGATGTCAGAAGATTTTTATTTTGTAATTTTTATTTTCTGTTGCTTGCACATGATAGGGACCAATGTCAGTGCCTGACCTGCACCATCCCATTTTGCCCCTCTATTTTATAAAGTGTCGCATTCCAGATGCACCCAGAGCTTGCTTTGCACAACATGGACTTGACAGCGAATTATGTCCCAATCAGTGAGATATAATGTATCCATGACAGCATTCCTTTGTAACCCATTAGACTTTCATCAATGGGGAAATACACATTCTGCATATTTTTGATGATTGCCAGATACTCATCCTACAGTTTGTATAGTTTCAGTGTCATAGTCATCATTATTAGTGAATGCAGTTATTTCGTAATGAGTGAGAAATAAAACTCACTGAAAAAGGGTGTCTACAACAACCGGTTTATGAACCAGTACCATTTTTGAACTGGTTTACCCACTATGCTCTGCAGTATCAGGAGACTGAAAAACAACAACATGTTATCTGCAGCAACAGCCTGCCAGCGACTGTGACAAGCAGATGGTCTACTGTGACTTTTCCTTATCTGCTCTGCATAGTAGTTCATTTCAACAACTATTTTCTCCACGAGACTATCATCAACAAACTATAAATAGTCCAGATAACCACAATCAACAGGCATCTTCAGACTGGGGTTACCCGTAAATGGGCAACAAGGAGGTACAGTATTGTCAGCAGTAGCATTAAGCCAACACTAAATGCAAACATCACTGAAACTTGGCAATTCGGAGACTACTGAGCAAGTGTCACATTCCCTGTCCATGTCAACTTTCTTCTTATGACCAGGGAAGAAAATAATGATGTAGAAAGACAGTTAAATCTTTGTCTGTAGAGTCTTTCATTATAATTTATGGAAGGTCCTAGGTAGAAAGGGCTTTGGCCCAGCCTTAATAACATGGTTCACAGCCTTTATTCTTGCCCCTCTTCTATACTTCTTACTAATTCCAACATTTGCCCCCCTTTTTGTGTATTTCAAGATGCCAGACAGTATTGTCCTTATGTGCCTCTGACAGTAGCTCTCTGCAACTCATACAATATCAGTCCCATATCGATTAAAGATATGCCTCAAAATGTTTCATAGTATGTAGATGACGTTCTTCATTATCTTGGTAATGCCCTTGCTGATTTTGCCCATGTCCATGATCTCTTCAATGTCAAGAAAAGAGCTGGGGCCTCATGTATAACGCTGTGCGTAGAACTCGCACTATAACATGGCGTAAGCACAAAAGTCGAAATGTGTTTACGCACAGAAAAATCCAGATGCAGGAATCTGTGCGTACTCCAACTTCCACGTTCTTCCGCTACATAAATCCCGATAAGCGTGAAAACTAACGCTCGTGCACGCATTATGTAACGCCCCAAATCCTCCCAGAATTACGCCTATTTGAATATGCAAATCAATATAAATCGCCCTTAAGCGCAGCCTTCTGTGAAAAGACAATGGGAAAAGCACGGGGGAAAATATAAGAATTTCAGCGAATACCAAGTGGAGGCAAATGAAAAACATACTATTTGTTCAAATAAACCGTGGTATAATCAACAAAAGGAAGTTGATCTAGTGACATAGCATGTTGGAGAAACTTGAAAGCTCACATTCACAAATCGCACAGTGCCGGAAATAAAAAAGAAGTAACATATCAAAGTCGCGTGAAAAGCCGAGTTGTAAGCCCACTGTCTGAGTGTCATATGAAAGCTTATTAGGGTACAGAGAAAAAAGGCACACAGTGAGGAAAAAGCACGAAATGTCAACTTCAATCTCGACATTTCCACTTTAATCACGTAGTTTATTTTGTCATTAAAGTAGAACATCATAAACTTCATCTTAAAATCGTTTAATTAACCAGTTTCTCAAATCACATCGTAATTAAAGTAGCATGTTAAATGCTTTGTTTTGTATTTGATCTTCTATGTGCTCTATGTGTGTGAATCACTACTTGCTTTTAAACCGGCTCTCTTCCTCCAACTGGACACAGAATCAATTACATTCGTAATATTACAGTTCTCTGAATAACTAAAATACTGAGATGTATACGTGATATCATTTTCATGATGATAGGAGTTAAAGCACGTTATTAAACATGAGTTTCACTTGATGAAATAATTTATTGCAGCAGTACAATCAGGGGCGGCTCTAGGCTTGTGGTGGCACTGGGCAGAGGAAGAATCGGTGGCTCCTTCGCCCACCCGTCAGTAAGGTAGCTTATGCACAGTGGATGGCTATGTCCGTTGTGGACACTGCATAGCCGCCTCGTGCTCATGACACAAGCATTTAACTTTTGCCGAAATTTGTGCTGTGTTTTTAGCTGTGTTGTTATTTTCTCTTTCTGTTTTATATTCAATATATATTAGCGTAGCCGTCACTGCAGTCAGTGCTTTTCTTTCCCCAAGTAACGGATCGCCATACAATCAGCTCTGTAATAGACGTTAAGCCATCTGTAAGCTTAGCGCCGATTCTTCAAAACGTTTAAAGAACATTGAAATATCTTCGTAGTACATGTTTAATTATTCTATCCTTAACGACACTCCCAGTGAAGAATATAGATTATTTAAATGAAGTTAAAGTTTTATCTGTATAATTTAATAAACATATTTTGCTGAATTTCACCTTATAAATGATATCGTTTCTGTTTCTGAACCGCGAGGTCCATACAGGAAAGGCTTTAAAACATTTTGCAGTGGCTGAGACAGCGTGTCCTTGAAGCTGTATACCGATAATTCCCTTTCCGATCAGCTGCTGCTGTGATTCACACTCAGATACAGTGATATAAATACTCCGAGTGGTGCAGTGAGAGAAATATTGAAAAATATGATCCGCTGTGGCAACTCCTAACAAGAGGAGCTGAAAGAAGAAGAAGAAGTGAGAGTAACAACGCTAAAGCAGTTATGGTATTTGGAATACTATGGCTGTTCCCTCTACCATTATATTGTTACAAGTTAATTACAATCAGATGCATTACACTAATAAACAATATGCGGTTAGTTTCGGTGTATTTATAAAGCCGCGTCAGGAAAATAAGGTGTAACCACACAGTAACAGTAGCACTGCTTTGACGCTGGGTGCCGCCAGTCTGCAAAACCGAGCGGAGAACTTGCGTACGACAAGGTATGAGGTACCGTGGAAAAGTGCGTGGATTTACGCCAAGTGTAGGTTTTATACATCGCGATTTGAACGTGGAAAAGTTCTTACGCAACATTTCTGTGCGTACGCACCGTTTATACATGAGGCCCCTGGTTGGGTGTTGTGCCATGGTACAGTTCTTTCTGCCCACCTTTCCTCATTTTTATTTCTTGTTTTTTTCCCTCTTTTTGCTTACTTCATCTTGTACTCCTGTGTGGTGTGCATGCCAGTTTACAGTCAACTCTTTTTTCCATTTTTTAAAGCAGTTTCAGATGGGCTGTAAACTGTGGGAGTGTGTTTTTGGTGTTATTTCTTATATAGCTCAAAATCAGTTATTTATGTTGGTTTTCTTTCATTGTATTCCTTTTCATGTTATCAATAAGAAAATGATCACAAAAAAAAATAGGATACTGCTGCCTAACAACACGCAATCACACCTGCATAACTGTGTTTGACTACAGTAGCCATACACTTTAATAATAAACAGGACAAAGCTGGACAGGCTGATGTCATTAAAGGCAAAGATCAAGGTGCCACACATAAAAAAAAGAAAAAATAAATAAATAAATTCATTTCTCAGAAGCCAGACTGCAGAATACAATAATAATTACAGAACAACAATGTAAGAGGCATCCACAAGGTGACACTAAGTTTTTGCCTGTAATTTGTCATGGCTTGACTTCTTGACTAATTTTGATGTTTATTAAAATCTGTTCCTTCACATGAGAGTTTTACTGGGTTGGTAACTATGTATGTCTAGTTACCTCCACATCAAATCAGATACTACATACATGGTACCTGCCAGCTTTATGCTGCATCTTGCATCATGCCTCAACATATTCATTCATGTACAGTGAGCTTTATACGAGCACATGTGTGTGCCCGGAAGAGAGCACCAGTGTGAAAAATTAATTTACATTAAGTGAACTTGGCTACTGCTAGCAATGAGCATAGCTCACAACAGATAGTCAATAGTTAAAAGTAATCACACCATCAACAATAAATTCTGGAAGAAGCAACAGTTTTTCCAAAATGATACCTCCAGCACTTTGAATACACATCCTCTGGTATTCAAAATTCTTTGGAATTAGATGATGTGTCTTTAGTATATGAACTCTAGAATCAGCACACTTTGTATGCTTGAGGCATTGTGCATAAATTCCACTTGCCTAACTGTTTTGTCCATTGTTTTACACCCAGTCCCTGCTCAGTTTTAAAGCCAACAACTGCAACTCAGTGCTTAGCATTGCTGGTTATACCTACTTTGCTAAGAAAAATGGGCCTTTCAAATCAAATAAATTGACCAGGGTATTCCAACTACAATCATTCCTTAGTAGTTCTGCATTACATCCTGATTATAGGATATGGTGCCAATAATCTCAGTCATAGAAAGAAATGGATTTCAGTCAAAGGCAGAAGAACATGAACTTTAGATCTAGTGAACCATAATATTAATATAATCATTGTTTATTCTGACTTCCTACAAGAATAACATGCATGGAAGAGCAGGTATTTTTCTTTTACTCTGAATGAATCAGCATGTTAGATAGTCCTGGCTTTGACCTTTTTCAATAGATAGATAGATAGATAGATAGATAGATAGATAGATAGATAGATAGATAGATAGATAGATAGATAGATAGATACTTTATTAATCCCAAGGGGAAATTCACATAATCCAGCAGCAGTATACTGATACAAAGAAACAATCTTAAATTAAATAGTAATAAAAATGAAAAAAAAAAGAAAAAAATTAAAATAAAATTAATGTTAGCATTTACTCCCCCGGGTGGAATTGAAGATACACTAAGTACCGCACAGAGACACTGTTGATTAAATGCATAAAGCTAATGAATAGAGCTATTTATTGTTCACCATGTCTGCAGGTGTCCCAAGGCAGGCTATATGTATGTGTGTGTGTGTTTATACTGTGGCCAGTCACAGACACTCCAGAGCATGCCCAGGACCCAGAATGAGAAAAAAATGACTACAAAAATATGCTTTATTATTAAAAATAACAGCATGGAAGGGAACAAACACAAGATGGGAAATGCAAAAAACAGATTACACAAGACCCTTCCAGGCCCTGCTAAACATAAGGTGAGCTCTGGTTGGATACGTAAAACATTTGCCCAACTTTTATATTCAATAAACCCCATTATTTAATTCTCTCATACTCTCTCTTTGCAGTCCCACTTTCTCTTGCCAGTCAAGTCCTTGTCTTACTCAACACACAACCCTTAGGTCAATAGGCTCATGACATGAGGGGGCTTTGAGGACTGACTTTGGAGGTAAATCTTCCAGTCAATCCTGGGATCAGATATGTCTCAGGTGTAATTGGGGTTGTGCTCCTGGAACTTCCCCAGCTTCCCTATGTGTCTCTCTAATCTTGAGCTCCTGCACACTTTGAAAGGGTTAGGTAACTCTAGGTATTCTGGGCATTGTAATACATTGTGTAGTGAACCTCTTTAGTGTTGCATCTCCCATATTGCCCAGTCATGGAGAATGTGCAACCCCATGCAGGACTTTATTTTGGGTACTTGTACTTGTAAACCTCATTCTCTCTGGCAATATCTTGAGCTTACGACAAGAGGAGAAAATGATGATTTAGAAAGACAGTTAAACCTTTGTCGGTAGACTTTTTCATTATCATTTTGGAAATTCTTTATTCTACTTTTTGTGGACAATTCCATTATCAGCATAAATTGTGCAGTTCGGGTGGCACAAAATAATTTTTTGTAGTTATAGTTGTAAAGTTTTGAAGTGAGTTTGCAGATGTTTTTGATGGGGTTTGGAAGGTATGAGGCTCTTCTTGGCAAGCAGGGGTTGGAGTGTTAAAGGATCATTTTATGTTAAATACTGTTGCTTCACACATTACCTCATTTTTGCTATCTGACTTTCAAGGAGCACAGGGGACAATCTGTGGGAAAGAGTGTAAGACTATTCAACGCCTTGGGGTTCATACTCCTCTTTCCTCACAAAGGATACATGCAGACTCTCAGTATACACACAAGATGGCTCACAACCTGGGGAGAAATAGCCATGCCCAAAGCATACAAAATGATCTAGACCCTCTAGACCTCCAGAAGCTCTCCAAATTAAGAAGACAGGTCAATCTGTGTGTGAGACCCAGAAAAGTCGGAACGCTAGCTATGTCTGAGGAAAATATGTGCCCATTCTCACTATCACGACTACTCTGGCATAACATTAATTTATTCTGATAACTAAATATACTCTCAATGATTGCCTTTAAATATATTAGAGGTGATCAAAAAGTTTTGAGCTTGACCTATTAAGAGAAACACCAGTAAAACCAAAAACAAGGTTCATATTTTAACATAATCCACATAAATACTCTTTTTAGAAAAATGACAGACTTTCTAGATTAGTGAAAATAAAGCAGTTTGTCTTGTTCAGGCAGCCACACTTCTTCTGTAGATGACTGAATATTTTCATTGACATAAACCCGTCAGAATGGGTAATGTGATGGTCACTAAGGGCTAAATCTGGAGGATAGAGTGGGTTTATACTCTAGTTAAATCCAGAATAGAGTGGCCTATACCTGAGCTGTGTGAATAGAGGAATTGTTATGCAGCAGACCTTCTCACCACTTTTCCATGACTGCTTGAAGCAAATGTCAAATATAGATTTGTTCCATATTATCTATGGTTCTCTTTGTAAAGAAAAGCTTCCTAATGTTTGCGTGAAACTTACCCTTAATAAGTGTTCAACTGTGTCCCCATGCTCTTGTTGAACTCATTTTAAAATAACAGTCTCGATCCACTGTACTAATTTCCTTCATAACTTTAAACACTTCAATCATGTCTCCTCTTAATCTTTTTTTGCTTAAACTGAAACAGGCTCAGCTCTTTAAATCTTTCTTCATAATTCATCCCCTGTAGCAGTGGAATTAGCTTAGTCACTCTTCTTTGGACTTTTTCTAGCACTGCTAGGTCCTTTTTGTAGCCTGGAGACCAAATGGCTTCTGAACACTATCTGGAAGTTGATAGTGACAAGTCCACTATGACTCCTAAATCCTTTCCATAAGGTGTACTCTCGATTTTTAAACCTCCGATTGTGTATTCAAATCTAACATTTTTACATCCTTCATGTAATACTTTACATTTACTTATATTAAGTTTCATCTGATACAATTCTGCACAAGCCTGTATGCTGTATTTGAGATTATTAAAAACAGTAGCGGCTCCAGCACTGACCCCTGTGGAACACCAATCTTAACGTCAGCCAATTTTACACCCATCTACAAACACCTTGAATCCAACTTCTTTTAGTTTGATGCCCAACCTCTCATGTAGCACCTTCTCAAATGCTTCCTGAAAGTCAAGAAAAATATTATATGCTCCACTTTGATCATAGCCATTTGCTGCATCCTCATAGAATTCTAGCATGTTTCTAAAACATGACCTCCCTCTTCTGGACCCATGTTGACTGTTCAGTAAAACCTCTATTCTTGTCATATGTTGCTCAGTCTTATCCTTAACAATTCCTTCCATTAATTTACCGGTGATGCTTACTAAGCTTACTGGCCCGGTCATCCTTTTTATATAATGGGATAATATTGCCGTTTTCCAGTCCTTTGGAAGTTCCCCAGTGTGCAGTGACATCCTAAAAATATGTGTCAAGGATTTATATGTATACACTGTAACCTCTTTAAGAACACGCAGATAAATATCATCTTGTCCTGGGGCCTCATGTATAACGGCGTTCGTAGAATTCACACTATAACTGGCGTACAGACAAAAGCGGAAATGTGCCTACGCACAAAAAATCCAGATGCATAAATCTGTGCATATGCCAACTTCCACATTCTTCCACTACATAAATCCCGGGCAGCATAAAAAGTAACACACGTGCACACGCCTGCTGTCTCGCCTCTATGGAGGAATATTGCAGACAAAATTAAATAAATAAATAAATGCGCAAATAAATAAAAGTACTGTGAAATGTGAGCATAAATAAATGTTTCATGAAATGAGAACCTAAATAAATAAATATGTCATGAAATAAGAGGCTAAATAAATAAATGTTTCACAAAATATGTTTTTTGTTGCTTATTTATTTATTTCATTTTGTCCGTAACATGGATCTAAAAAAGAAAGGATAACCACACTGGAACAGTAGCACTGCTTTGACGCTGGGTGCCACCAGTCTGCAAAACCGAGCGGAGAACTTGCGTACAACAGGGTATGAGCTACCATGGAAATGTGAGTGGCTTTACGCCAAGATTAGATTTTATACATCGCGATTTGAATGTGGAAACGTTCTTACGCAACATTTTTGTGTGTAGGCACCATTTATACATAAGGCCCCTGGTGATTTGCTTGATTTTAGCCTATTTAATCTGAGCATTACTTCTTCCTCTATAATTTCCTGATCACTCGGTACCTCCTCAGTAGCTCCGTTTTCTGCTGGGATGTTATCCACTTCCTCACTTGTGAAGAGTTTAGAGTATTTTTAATTCTCATTCACTTTTCCTGATGCACTTCACCTTCTCCATGACTGTTCGGTTACTAATAAAATACTGAAAGAATCTCTTTGGGCCATCTTTCACCTTACCTGCTATATTCTCTTCTAACTGTGTTTTAGCCTCCCTAAAATCCTTCTTAAAGGTTGCCCTCATGATATTATATGCCCTACGATTCACACTGGAGTTATTAGTCTTAAAAGCTGTTTTTCCCTTTGCAGCTTCTTTTTCAACTCTTTATTAACCCACTGCTGAGTTTTTTTTAATTTCCTGCTAATTTCAAATTTAAGTACAGTATGTACCTCTCCTGCATTACATGTAAAAGATGTTTAAATCTGTTCAACTACTCCTTGACTTTCTCCACACGCAAAAGCTTATCCCAGTCTATCCTCCTTAGACTTTGCAGCATTTGCTTGAAATTTACCCTACCAAAGTTAAAGTTAAGAGTTTTAGTCTTTTTGTCCACACTCTTACAAAACATTGACAACTGTATTGTATTATGGTTACTGGACATTAGTGGTTCAATCACCTCTCTATCCTCAATTCTATTCTGTGTGATAGACGGCTGACAGCTCGACCTGGCCAGGACACCCTTGAAGTGGAAGGATGGGGGAAGACCGCTTGTTCAGGACACTGCCTTCCCCAAAACGCTAAATGGCAGCTCCCCTGGAATGCAGCGATGCCCCAGATTCCCACAGGGCATCCTGGGACTTGGAGTCCGGTTTCTCAGCCCTGTTGTGTACCGTAGGTGTCGCCAGGGGGAGCTATGAAAGGACCTGGAGAGTCATGCTTTTCTTGCAGCCTGGAACTGCTTGGAAGTCATGAGGACGGAAGCCCCACAGGACTTCCAGGCTGATTAAAGACTTGGGATTCTCCATCTGGCACGGATGTGCTGGCAAGTCAAGTGGAAAGAATAGTAGGAGCACTTCCAGGTCAAGAACTATATAAAGGACTGGTCGAGACCCAGCAGGCGAGCCGGAGTTGAGAGGAGTGTGACGGAGCTTGCTGGGAGGTGTAGTGGAGAGAAGGATTGTATTTTTGTTTTGATTTAATTGTGCTTATTGTGGCTGTGGTGCTTTCAAGCCACATTACAAGGATGTAACATAAATTTAAAAATACTTCTTGGTGATTTTACCCCATGTCCTGTGTACTGTCTGTTGGGAAAAAGGTGGGCAACAGTGCCACCTGGTGTCCATTTACTCACACCTGATTATTAAAAAATACTAACTCTATAGTAGACAGGCTTCACCCTGCATTGGTGCTTTAGCATATTGTGTTAGGCTATTTGTAAGGTTATCCCAGTTAATATTTGGGTAGTTAGATATGCATTGAAATTACTGTCTGCATTGGAAAGTCTGTAACACACACCTAAAATAAGGCCTCTTTCCCTAATGCTTTCCAGCCACATGTCCTCACTAAGATGGGGCTCATTGTCCACCTGAAGAGGACTTGCATTAAAAATCTGACATAAATAGCAACCCCGCCTCCTTTTCTGTTCTGTCTATCCTTACTAAACAATGTGCATCCCTATATGTTATACTCATCCCCATCATTGTTGTTTAGGCAGGTTTCTGTTATTGCTATATTTCCAACTCACTTGGTTTATTTTTGATACTTCTAGAATAAAGGCAAGCTATTTTTAACGTGTTACTAATTTTACTTTTGCATTTAAACGTTGGGTTAGAATTTACATTACTATGCATTTTATTTTACACTATTGTTTGTTCCTTTATATACAGTTTTAAACCTGTCCTGTTCTAAACTCTCTGCCTCCCACCATACCTTAGTTTAAACACTTCCTTGACTAACCTACTCATATGACATCCCAACACATTGGTGCCCCTATGGTTCAGATGTAACCTGTCACAGCAGAACAGGTCCCATCTGTTCCAAAAGGACTCCCAACGCCCCATAAACCTATACCTTTCTACCCTACGCCAACATTTGAGCCTTCTAATCTCATCAGTCTTACCTGGATTGGCATGTGGCACAGACAGAAATTCAGGGAAGACTTCCTTGTCAGTTTTTCTCCTCAGCCTAGCACTAAACTCTTTAAATTTTGACTGCAGAACTGACAGACTACCCTTATGTATGTCATTTGTTCTAACATGGTCAATGACCACTGGATCCAAATATCAACTCTTCCAGGGAGGTTTCCCATCTGTGCCCCTGGAAGGCAACACACTGTGTGAGACTCTCTGTCTCTGGAGCAAACCTGTGCTCCAATGCCCCTAATGATTGAGCTCCCAACTATCACTACCAGTCTCTTTCTGGGAACTGGTTTTGAGGTGGCCCGTTGGGGCTCCTCATGCCTGCCTACCACCTCAGAATATTCAGAGACATGGTCCATCTCCACAAGGACCTGAAAATGATTTAACACTTCCAATTCTGGGGTTGATGCCCCCAGACAGTGTGCATCTTTTAACTTGTGCCTTGTGACCATGACCCACCTATTTTTACTTGTCTGGTCTGGAGTCTACTCCTGCAGGGGTTCATACTAGGTCTGCCAGTTATCTACTGCAACACAGACCTGCCAACTCCTCCTCCTGTTCAGTAGCCCTGAGCCTGAGGTGCTGAATCAGCTGGCATCTCCTGCAGATGTAGCCCTCATAGAAGACTGGCTCCTCCAAGGCATTATCTAAAAGGTCCAACATCCAACAAGACTTGCATTGCACTAGCCTCAGTATTAAAATGTGAATACTAATCAAATTTGATTACTAATTTGATTACTTTGGATTAATAAAACTGCTCAACTTTTCTTTTTTAATTAAAATTAAAATGATTTAACTTTAACTGATAAAACTGAAAAACATTTATGAAAAAATTTAAAGAACTGCTACAATCTATTTTACACCTTCTGGCCTTTTACGCTCCTGTAATATTCTCCACCTCGATTGTCTGCTATTTTTTCTTCCTATGAGGTTACCTCTACTGTACTTTTCTCTGTCTGCTCATCTAACTTTGCACTCCTCTTATTCCTTACTTAAAAGCTCTTTTCTACTCCTTTGTATTAATGAACCCTTATGCTGTCTCTTAACTGCTTTACTTTCCTGACTGCTAAGAACTGTTCAATCTAGTAAATTTCTTTTTCCACACTTTTTATTTTTACTAAGAGTGACTTTCTTACTAGTTAATTTCTTATTGTCCTGTCTGCTCCTACAGCCACTTGTGCCTGATCGCTAACTTAACACTAGCCACCTGCCTACATACTGCTGAGCCCTTCTCTTTACCACTTGTTACTGTTACTTACTACGATGCCAGTTATTTATTTACAGAGATCACTGTCTCAGCTACTGCTGCTTACTGCCCTGCCTTGCTGCCACTAGTTTGAGCACAAATAATAAGAACAAGCACAAGTAACTTTTCCAAATGCACCCCAAACATCCAGCTGCTTTTGCTCCTGTGCAGGTGAAAAAAAGCAAAAACCCTTCCAAAAGGAAAAACAGCTTTAAAAATATCCACATAGCCCTTTAACAGCAACCAAAACACAAAGTTTTTAGGAGTAAAATGTATTTTTAATTAACTCTCATGCTACTGAACAGAAAACTCTCAGCTGCTTCTCCTTCATTTGCAAAGTTGATCTTAGTATGTCTCCTCAGCACATAATGCTCACAGACTGGTGAACACCTGCTCACAGAATTGTGAGGTCAATAATAAGATTAACCATTTTTCTCAGACACCACTACAATAAATAAAGAGGAAGTAACCAAAAAATTATCATTTTTGTGTGAAGCATTCCTTTAAGTTGGCATTTAAGTCTGATATCCATGGATATTTTCTAAACAAATACCGTCTGTAGATTTTGCTCCTTTTAGTTTTGACCTTTTTTCTTGTTTAAAAGGTTATTCGTTTGTTTAACCCTTTTTGATCAGCTCCATTTCCCGGCAGATTACTCTTTTTCATTGGGCTGTTGAGTTCATGACACCACCTAGTTCTTTCATCATGCCACTGTTATCTCAGAGAGGGAAGCAGAAGGGCTAAGTGAAGAAGGCTAAGACAGAGAGAGAGGTGCCTGTTGTATAAGAGACCTTCTCAGCTAGAAGCCCTGAAAGGAGAGCTCACCTTAGCTGAACTGGATAAGTAATTGTTTACATTTACTTATTTGGCTGACACCTTTATCCAAGGAAACTTACAATTGCTTACATTTCTTTTGGTTTGTGCCAGTGACAGAGAAACACAGTGACAATCTGTGACACCAGCCATCCCAACAATGGCCTCTTTTCTGTGCTGTGGTCAGGTAAATGTTACCGCTGCCTCATGTCCACTTCAGAAAGAGCGAGGAAGACCTTTTTATCCCCGCAGCCCTTCCACATCTTGAATAAACATAGTGTTTAGAAATATATGATGCCCTATTGTTAACTCTCTCACATAAAGTGATACAAGTTATTTATTTAATTATTTATTACTTTCACAGATTTTAAATTTGATTAACGATTTCTGATATTTAGAAAGTCATGCATTATCGTTCTTGTCCTTTATATTCTTTTTAAAGGCACTGGAGTTGGAGTTGTGAAATTAAGTATTTCACTGCATATTGTAGTTTATGTATAACTTGTATGCAACAAATAAAATCTGATTTAAACTGGAGTTGCACTTTAGGATTAAATCACACTCACACACAAACCTGATATTGCCAAACAATAAGCAACTACCTTCATCTGGTCCAGGATGCAATGAAAATAAGGCAAAATAAGGGATAATTACACAGATTTCCTCTGTCAATTAACACACTTTATACAACAATCTTTCAATATGGTAATGCATATTTATAAAGTAGAATAATTACAAAATTAATTCACTACTTTAGAAATACTTTATAAATAATAAACAGCATCATTTCCAGTATCTATCCCTTTTTCTAATGAATTCCCAGGTGAATTCCCAAAAAATGCAGTAAAATATCTTTACCACAGCAGATTTTAGCCAATATGGTCTTGAAAAATTTGTCATAATCTTTATTCTGTTTCCTCATGTTCAAGAAAATGAATTAATGTGATGACTGCTGTCCATATCTGCCCACAGCCCCTGAATGGATGCCAAGCTTTAGCAATGTCACTACTTTTACTTTAAGACTTAAAAAGTATCAACCAACTTCTCAAAAACAAGCAATGATGGCAGTGACCACAAGATGGTGCTGCTGATAGACAAATGTCTCAATGCTGTTACTATTTTACAGCTCGCTTTAACTTGATTGATGCCTTTGCAGTTTTGCGTAGTAAAAGTTATGCAATAAAATTTCGGCCTCAATGTCATTCTCTATTACATGCCCAATTATTAACACAATAAATAACTCTCTGAGCTAATGGTTTGAGGTGTTGTATCTATAACTGAGGCCATGCTTTAGTAGATAAAAACAATTTGAATCAAGGGTCACATACTGCAGGTAGAAGGGTGTAAATACCGTATAAAGTGGAGTCACTGTTTTGTTTTTGATTCTAGGAAAATTTTTGAATGTTTCTACACATAGAGTTAATAAAATTAACTGCCAGGATACTGTAAGTTGAGGAAGTCCATCCAATGGACCTTAAGAGGAACTAGGCTGCACTCCTTTTCTTAATTTGGTAGAAGGCTTTTTAAAAAATACCCAGCACAGCTTAACAATTCCACAATTACTACACCTAAAATTATATTAAGTTCAGTTCTTGGGGTTGTTGACATTCTGGTTTTAATAAGTTTCTTGGAATACTGGTAATCTAAAAATCAACCAGTGACAATCTGTGCCCTATCTTCTTGTTGAAGAATGTTTTGATGTAACATTTATAAATTTGCCAATCCAAAGGGGTGTAAGTTCTCATGGCAGCACTGGGAGTGAGGCAGGAAACAACTTTGGACAGGATGTCAGTCCACGAATAGACTCACTCACATGCACACAGGCTACCTACTATAATTTATTCCTTCATAACATTAAACATTATTATTTTGTCACCTCTTAATCTAAATTTCCTCCAACAGAAAGGATTTAACTTTTTCAGTGTTTCTTCATAGCTCATTGTCCTGCAATAAGATTATCATGTGTTATTATGTCCTTCTTATGATATGAAGGCCAAAATGGAAAACAATTATTTAACATGTGGCATTGATTTGATATACTTTATTCATCCCTGAAATTGTCTTTTTTGCATGAACTTTGAAGGTGCAAGGAATTTTGGTGCAAACTTCAGGTTAATGCTCTTGCTTAAGGGCCCAACGGAGTAGGATCCCTTCTGGCAGTAGGATCCCTTCTGGCAGTAACAGGATTTGAACAGGCATCCTTCCAGATAACAGCACAGATCCTTAGCTTCAGAGACATACATTATTGGTTACTGGATAATTTTACAGAATTTTTTTTTTGCACATTACAACTGGTTAGCACTGCTGCCTCATGGAGCAATCCTCATGAGCTTAAATTCCACACTTGCTCATTGTCTGCATAGAGTCTGCACATTCTCCCAAGTATATCTGCTTGTCCCCAAACATGTGTGGGTTAAGTTAATTCCTAGTTGGCCCTGAGCAAGTGGCCCCTCGATGGACTGATGCTTGGTCCAGGACTGGTTCCTGCTCCCATCATGATCCTGAACTGGACCGAACAGGTTAAAGGATGAATGAATATTACAGACAGGCTATCAAGAAACTGACCAGAAAATACTCATCAGGTCAGACTGAAAGGGCAAAGCATTTTAACCACATCATAGTCACATGTGAATCAACACAAATCACAAGTTTCTTGGAGCAGGTTGTTTTTCCTTTATTAAGGAGCTTGATGACTGGAATTAAATCAGTCAATGCTCTTTACAGCTCATTCAGCCTCATCAGTTTGAAGGACGTCACATGGTAGGTGGTTTAATTGCTGGGGAGGTGTGGCTCTATGTGACACAATGTACTTTGAAATTCTCTAAGAACTTCCTGAACTCGCATACAAGAGTATGGGGGGCTACAGCTTAATCACAGCAAATTCTGCCTCACAAAGACAGGCTGCCAGGAATAACCATACACTGAACTGAATTGATGGCACTTTATATTTTTACATAAATGTCTTTAAAACATGGGCATATACTCAAAGAAAGAAAAGTGACAACAGTTATCTGATATAAACTAAAGAAAAACCAAAAAGTTCTTCAGTGCAAATACGTAGCATTGGCCCTCTTTAAAGGTAACTAAAATACAGTCCATACATGATATTCATCACTTTTGAGACTGAAGAAGTTTGTTACATCAACACACAATATAATAATGTCTCATTGATATGAATTATTATATGAGATTAATTTCATCATTTCATTGGTTTGGCTGCACTCCCCTGCTTGATAAAGGGTGTCATCAATTCCCATTTCCTCAGAAATGTTGCATATGCATGGATCAAGCTGCCATAAATATATCTTCACTCATTATATTTTCTTAGGTTTGCACATTTCCTCTTTCCTCTTTCTGTGCATACACAAGTTTTATAAATCTGACCTCTGGTGATGCAAGGTAAGAAAATCCTTGAGACTGTCACTTCTAAGGTCAAGTGTTTGTCTACGCAGGATCTTCTTTGTGGACAGTGGCAGGTGGGGAGTTGGACTATTGTGGTACATTAGCACATTCAAGTATGCCTTTCATTATATTCTAAGTGGCTATAATGAGCCTATAAATCTGCATAAACTTATAAAAAAAAATCTGTCACACTATAATGCAGGTGCCCTAAGGCCAGATCATGAAGGTCAGAAACCTTCCATGGAGAAGACAGGTAACAGCTCACTTGATCTTGATTTTCAGTATAAATACAGATCACAGAATCACAGGCATCACAATACATCTGGCTTTTTAGGTTTTAAGCAGGAGGTGTCAGGAAAGCTAATAAAGCTATATCTGGCTTGTGGTGGCCAAGTGTTTATAGCAACATCACTTTTTGATCCTTTATGTTGGCTCTTCCAATCATTGTGAAGCAGAATTCACCAAGCATTGGCTCACCCACTAATACAGAACATAAGCTGGGTTCAGACTGTCTTAAGACAGGTTAGGTTTACCCTTCTGATGATGTGTTGTAACAATAGCAATCCTGCTCCATATGAGATGAATCACAGGTGTCACAGGCAATGCGAGTCTGGGTGAAGATAGTCCCAAACAAGTATCTCTTGGGCAGACTGTGTGTGGAACCTCACAGCCTAATGTCATGTTGCTGTCGTGATTAACAAGCTTCCACTCATCTCTTCCTATTACTTTGCAACACTTCCATATTTCTTTTAATTGCTCATGTTTTGAATAGTTTTATTACCATATTCACTTCCCATACCATTACCACCTAAAAATTTCACAACAGAGCCTGCTTCCCTGGCAGCCTGCCCTCAAACAGAGAGGCAGACACAGTACTTACAAAGCACTGCACTTTGCACACCAATAACAAGGTTGCCAAAAAGACTTAAAATATGACTTGCCTTTGACCACATTTAAGTCACTTTCTGAGCTTGTTAAGACTTAATTATATAGAAGCTAGACATATATTTCAAGCAGGATAGCCCAAGGATACATTATACTTTACTATTTTAAAGTTGCCTGCTGCATACAGGTGCTGTCTTGGTTGCTCAACAAAGTGCACTTGCTACTTTATAACAAATGAATCTCAAATATAAATCTGGTTTGAAGTATCTTCTGACCAGAAAAATGTTGGCCTGGGCCTTTTGCAGGATGCTATTTCCAAAGACACTTTTAGGATAAGGGGCATCTCTCAGTTCCTCTGAAAGTCCTTAAATGTGCTTGTAATGAATTTGCATCCTGTCCAGGGATAGTTGGAAATGGATGGAGTGTCCATAATGACAAAAGTAGAATGTGGGAGAATTAGTGGGAAAGGCAGCAGAAGACCTCTGAACACCATGTGACAGGGCGGTGGGTCCGATTTCCATGGGTTTACATTATTCCAGGATATTTACCTTCAATCACACTCTGAACAATAAAGGTGACAGAGTGGTTCCTCAGTTCGATGTCATAGGGGAACCATTTTTGAAAGGAAGTACTTTTTGTGTCTAGCCAGGATTTCTCAGGGATTCTCAGTCATAATAGTAAAATTGAATTATGATGTTTGTTTTGTGTTTTTGGTGAAAAATAAAAAGTTAATTTTTATTACCATCTTAAATTTTCCAAACTGATGCATCAACAACAATGGGACCACAATTGTCCCACTTGTGACATCACAGGAGGTTCCTTATAAATACTGTATGTTGCCACTCATGTTCTTAGTTATTCCTCAGTGGATACAAGACTGTCTCAGTCTTATTAGTGATAGTTTCAATTAGAAGTACAACCTAGTGCTTTATTTCTTTGAATTTAGCCACTTCCAGTTTGACTTACAACTTTGTTTTACTCCTTTGTTCCTGGTAATCTCATTTTGATCCTGGTATTTTGTTACTGCTTTTGATTATAATTTATTTTCAACTTTTCATCTCCTGTGTCCTCATGCATAATGCCATGCGATGAATTCACACTATAACATGGCGTATGGACAAAAGAGGAAATGTGCTTACACACAAAAAAATCCAGATGCATAAATCTGTGCGAACGCCAACTTCCACATTCTTCCGCTACATAAATCTCAGTCAGCGTGAAAAGTAACGCACATGCATGTGCCTGCTGTCCCGCCCCATCTCCTCCCAGAATTACGCCTCTTTGAATATACAAATCAATATAAATAGCCCTTAAGCTCAGCATTCTGTGAAAAGGCAATGGCAAAAGCACGGGGGGAAATAGAAGAATTTCAGTAAATACCAAGTGGTGGCAAGGAAAACTTTACTATTTGTTGGTTTACACAATGGTATAAACAACAAACGGAAGTTGATCGAGTGACATAGAGTGTCAGAGAAACTCGAAAGCTCAAGTTCACAAAGTTGCACAGTGCCCGAAATAAAAAAGTTGTCAGATATCAAACTTGCCATGAAAAGGCGAGTCGTAGCCCTCCATCTGAGTGTCATATGAAAACTTATTAGGGTACAGAGAAAAAAATATGCACACAGTGGAAAAAAAAGCATGAAATGTCAACTTTAATCTCTAAATTTCCACTTTAATCACGTAGTTTATTTTGTCATTAAAGTAGAACATCATAGACTTCACCTTAAAATCGTTTAATTTACTAGTTTCTGAAATCCCATCGTAACTACAGTAGCACGTTAAATGCTTTTTTTTGGATTTGATCTTCTATGTGCTCTGTGTGTGTGAATCAGAGTGCCCGAGGATTCTTAACAATTGTACATTTAGTGACATGCAATGTAATGTTAATTTGCTTTTCTAATGATCTCTATAAATTATGTTCTTGTTACTCAGCGTTGTGTTTACAGAAAGCTGTGGCTTTCGAAAATAATGCATGATTGGATAACTTCAACTGTTTAATAGCTTATTCTCAGATTGCTTGTCTAGTTATCAGTTGTTGGAATAGGGATTTGAGGCTGCCAAATGGTTGACCCAACAGACAGTGCAAGTTTAGGAGAGCCACATTTTTTAATGCTAGGAAACAGCCTGTGTGTTCAGCTACAGGCCACAGATAGTGGTCAGAGGTGGACAAGTGTATACACAGATCTCCTAAGGATTTTAACTTGCTACTAGGGATTAAGTGTATTAGCAGTAGGCAGCATGCTGTGTCAGTAAGCGTCATCATCACTCTGAGAATATCTTACTAAGGATGACTCGCTCTCAAAGTCCCACTTATCGAAGATGGCAAGGTAGATGGTACGATATTCCTGGAACCTATAAATATCACTATTAGATTAAATATCCTGAAAGACTGTACCTCATTGAATGGACAAGAATGATATTTGTTATTTGTTCGGCTAAATAAAATGTTCTCTTCTTGCTTAGGAACATGTGTGAAGGTGCATTACATTGACGAACCTGGTAGCTCTGAATGCAGACACCCTTAAGAATTTTTTTTTTTTGAGATAGATTTGAGTACATTTTTTCCTTTAATACTTGGCAGTTTTTTGTTGAACTTTTCAATTATTAATTACTCAAGTATACTATTAAAAAATAGCAGGCTTTTCGTTGCCAGGTAATGGAGTTCCTATAAGCAGGGAAATTTTGACTGTCCACTGCATCTGCAAATCTTTTCAAGTGAAACATTATACCTTCTTTATCTGCAAGTGACTGGCATCAAATGTGCACATAAATCTGTTGAATGCTATAGGAAGAGATGGTGTTGGGGTTGATAAGTAACTGAACATAACTGTTTAGAAACTTGTGTATGATGTAAAAACATGTTGCTCCATTCTAATAGTTCATTCTCTGTCTCATTTCCTTCTCATTTTCTGAGTGATGACGTGCAAGTGAAATGAGGAATAGTTATTGTGAAATCAAAGAAACACAAAGAAGTGCTGTTTTTCATAAACTTCACCTTACATTTTAAAATTATAAAATGATTGAAATATACTGTGACCTGCAAATGTTTGCACCATGATCAGTGAGTGTAACAACCTTACCTCAAAACCAACATCGTCCTTATCTCAGAACATTTCTGTCATAGCAGTATACAGTGGTGTGAAATAGTATTTAATCTCCTTGAAATTAATCATACTTTAGTGCATGACAAAAGATTTCTACACATATTTATCCATTCAGTATTTTTAATGTGAACTTGTATGCTGCAACAATACATTTCCAAAGTCAAAATAAAACATTTTCTGTACATATTTAACTAAGGGAGAAAAACACAAAAGTTAGTGTTTGCAGAAGTATTCTCTCTGCTTTGGCAGTTCCAGGTTTACACAAAAGACAAATTAATCACAAAATGACAGAAAGGTGACAGTCTTTTGACCATAATTAAACATAATTAGGTACTACTTGTGAGTCATATATATCTCTCTGGAGATATAAAGTAAACTTTGTAAGGGCCATAGTCTTTGCTGGACAATCACTGTAAAAATGAAGTCAAAGGACCATTCTGCTGATGTGAGAAGCAAAGTCATTGAAATGCACATGGCAGAAAATGGCTACAAAAAAATATAGAGTTTGAATATCCCGTTAAGCACTGTTGGATCCATCATCAGAAAGTGGAAGGTTCATCACAGCACCCAAATTCTTACTAGAACAGACTGTCCCTCAAAACTAAACATCAGAGAAAGACGTGGACTGGTAACAGAGGCTACTAAATATCCAACCATCACTATCAGAAGTCTGCAATGCTCTTTGCCTGAAACTGGAATGAAGGTGCAGGAGTCCACAATTTCATGAGCTCTCTGTAAAACAAGCCTCTACAGGAGGGTAGCAAGAAAGAAGCCATCCCTTAAGAAGGTTCACATAAAAGCATGAAAGACATCTTCTACAAAGCATGAGAAAAACACAGTTAAGATGAGGGAGTAAGTTTTATGGCCAGAGGAGACTAAAACAGAATGTTTTAATCAGACTGCAAAGAGGTATGTGTGTCATAAAACTAACGCCCATGCCTCAAGAAATACGATACCTATAGTGAAATATGCTAGTGGCAGTATCATGATATAAGGATGCTTCTTATGTGCTGGGACTTGAAATTTTTTTAGAGTTGAAGGGACAATGGATGGACACAAATACCACACAGTATTGTAGGAGAACTTGTACCTATCTGCTATGAACCTATGGCTCTGGAGAAGAACTGTCTTTCAATATGACAAAGACCCAAAGCAAAAGGCCAAAGCAACACTGGAATGGCTCAGAAACAGAAAGGTGAATGTTTTGGAATGGCCAAGTCAAAGCCCTGATCTTAACCCTATTGAGAATCTATGGCACTATTTGAAAACTGCTGTCCAGAGGTGCCATCCCACCAACCTAGAGGATCTCTATAAATTCTGCCAAGAAGAATGAGGAATAATCACTCCTGAACAATTTGCAAAACTGCTACATACTTACCCCCAAAATAATTAAGACCGTTTTGTAGCAAAGGGGTTCTCAACAAAGTATTAATGTGCAAGGCTTGAACACTTAAAGGTATGCAAACACTAACATTCAAATTTTTTCTTCTTCAGTTAAATATCTACAGAAAATCGTTTATTTTGACATTGGAAATGTATTCTTACAGAACAAGAGTTCACATTAAAATTACTGAATGGATAAATAGCTGTACAAATCTCTTGTCATGCAGATAATTATTATGACTTTCAAGAGGGCTGAATACCTTTGCACATCACAGGCTTTTAAAGGTAAGGCACAAAGTGGTAGCAGACAGAGGGCCAATTAAGATATTTAACTGTTCTAAGCAGTCATGATAACTGATAGCTGTAAACAGAATGCCTGCTCATATTAGTGATCCATAAACAAAACTGAAATGAAAATATTATTTACCAGATACAGTATATAGAGTACTTGTGTCCTAAACTGCTTTAGGATGACAGATTTGCTGAGCCATGCCGAGAAGTTATACTGGTTACTACACTGTTTACATAGTAATCAAGATCCATTTTGCCTTTTACCTTTAGCAGGCCCATATTTGAATGTTTTGCTTTTGCTGTGTCACTGTGAACTGGATTTATTTCTGTAGAAAGCTTTGGTGGCAATCATTACTGTCATGTGGAAGGTGCTGCTGTTGCACTATAAGATTTGAATGTGCAAAGCTTTTACAATAAACAGAGTGTCTCCCTACATTTATCCATTTTCTATGCTGCTTAACCATTATCTTCTTATATAAATCACTACCATGGCTGTTCGTTTGTCTGTCCAGGATTTTAAATCACCTGTAGATCACAAACCGTTTGACCTGAAATTTGGTACACATATACTATATGATGTCTACTATCCGCTTTTGGGGTGATAATTGACCTCCAAGGTTATTCCTCTTTTTATTTTTACTTTATTGTAGAATCAACTCTCGGCAGCAGCCAGCAGGGTGGCCGTGTGGTCCATGCGTACGGACGCCATTCTCATCCCTACCACCTTCGCCGTCACTTCCCCTACCTCTTCATATCATACTAATTGCAACAAAAACATTGACTTAATCAGTTTTAATGCAAAAAGATGCCAAAGAAAGAAGAAAAGAAGCAGGCCACTAGGGTGGAGAAAAGAAAAGCTGTTCAGGAAGGAGCAAGCACATCAACCTCTGAACAAACGAATGCTAAATGTACAGAGAAAGAGTACGAAAACTAGGAATGCTCAAGTCAAGTGTATGTGCAGTGCACCGTTACTGGTCTAAAAATAAAAATGCAACAACTGCAAAAAAGTTAGAATGCAATTAATGCATTGCTAGCTTATATTTTGTTTTCCAAAGCGGTTACATAACTTCCTATATAAGGTGCTGGATTCAGTCATGTTAGGTAACATGCTAGCTCATATACATTCAACTTATTGCATGCATGTTCATGTACTAAAATTAAATGTCTAGCATAAAAGTAACTGCAAAGTTGCAGTTCAACTAGCTCACCAGGATCTTCATAAATCTTTTAACCTGGCTTGCTTGTGAAAGGTAAAAATAGGGTTGCCACCATAATAATAGCTGAAATGGAACAGAACTGGTGATACAGCAGTCTCATATGTTTCCAAACCTGAGTTACTATAAAAATATTTTGAATGAAGAGTATTTAATTATTCAATAATTAATTAAAAACTGAAGAGTTTTTAATAAGCATTTCAGTCCTGCAATGCAGAATTTGTGTTCTCTGTCCTAATCAATAGAAGCCAAAAGAAGAAGTATACATTTCTGCCATGCAGAGGGAAATGCGAGATAACCACTGTATTGTATTTATTTAAAAAACAAGTAGTTTATAAAATGTGAAAATGCATAGATGGAAGGATATATGGCTGGATATCTTGAACTATAGATTATTTGTTCAATGAAATTCCACGAAAATCTTAGGAAGTGTCATCTACTATTTAATTGAAGTTACAGCTACGGAGAAATACGCCTGCATACATCAGAAAGACAAGTAAAACTATAACCTAAGCACATCTTTAATGATGAGTCCCAGCTCATATATAGAGTATCAACCCAAAAACAAAGACCCTCAGTTACTAGCCTAAAATAGAGAGTATGACCAAAGAAGATAAATCTGAATAAGGTTTGAGCAAAGCTAGGGGACAGTGGTTTCTACTGTGTGACTTTTACGATGACTGGCTGATATCCAATGCTCTGGAACTGCTATTGTTGGCTGCAGTGTGGGACACTATAGCCATTGCAAAAGGAAAGACTTATCCCCTTTATCTCTAGCGAGGATCAAGAAAATGTGGAGTGGAGACACTGGGGCCCTACGCTAAGAAATCCGGTAATGCACGAGCTCCTCTTGGGATGGGATGTTTTAAAGTAGAATCAAGTAAAAGGTTTACACAGGGCACTATGGTCCAATTTTATCTGCATTTTATTGTGCAACTCCTAAAACAGAAGTCACATTAAGAACAACCTGGAAGTAAACCAGAGGTAAGGGTAAAATTCACCTGGCCTGGGAGGTCAAAAACAAAAAATTCTGAGTTGGAATGATAGAGTCCAACTAAGAGACATATACAGTAAAGATGAAGATAGCTTTGTTTGCAGAGGGCAAACAGGCAAGCTGTCAACATTTTTAAAAAGTATACTCGGCATCTATACTGGAATGTCCATCAACAACAAGAAGACATTGACAGATTTCTGTACCTCTCTCTTTTATTAACTTCTTCTTACCTAATCAAGTCACCATGCAGTCCCTACATTGATGGATTGAAGGCCAGATGTCCATATGACCGTCATCATCTAATTTTTCCACGTGAAGCCTGTATATCATGAGGACTGATTTAGATCATTTATGTTTGGTAGAATTCCCAGTGGGGGCTAAGCGGTCTTGTGGCCTCAGAACCCCTGCAGGTTTGGTTTTTTTTTTGTTGTTTTTTTAACCCTTTGGAGTTTTTTCTCTTACCTTCTGGCCAATCGAACTTTATTCTTTTTTACTTAGCATTGCATAATTTTATTTTTATATTTTTCTTTCTTCATCTTGTAAAGCACTTTGGGCTACTAATTTGTACGAAAACATGCTATATAAATAAATGTTGTTATTATCTTCATCCACCCACTCATTTTCCAACCTGCTATTCCAGTCATAGAGCAGCATAAAACAAAGCCTATCAATGTAACACTGAGCACAAGGCAAGAACCAGATTTGGAAGAGTCACCAGTCCATCACAGGGCACCATCACTCTCACATTATATATTCACTTAACATGCATTGAAAAACAGGATACCCAGACAAAAGCCATTGCAGACATGGGGAGAATGTGCAATCCCCTCACTAACAGCACCCAGTCTGTACCCAGAACTCTGGAGCTGTGAGTTAGTGCCAGTAGCTCACTGCACTGCCACACTACTTCCTTTTTGTTAAAGCAAGGCCAGGTACTTTTAAATGAAAGGAAAGTAAGGCACTAAAAGAAAATCCAGAGACATGGATGGATTGTGCAAGATACACAGAGACTGTGATTGGGCCAAAAACATTAGTCCAGATCCTTATAGACATGTGGCCACAACATCAACTGCACCAAAGTAGCAGCAAATCTAAAGTTATTTTTATTAGCTTTTTTGTAATCAATTGTCTATTGAAAATTAAGCAGAACACGGAACAAAACCGTATCTTCACAACTTCTGTCAAATTTTTGAGACCTGTCCTTGGTTTGTTTCTTCCTTGCACCCAATGCTGTCCAATGATTCTGAAATTGGAATAAGCAGATTGGGACAATGGATGTGTTTGCAGAGACCTTTGCACCAAAGTCTTACTTAGTAAGCTGAGCTCTATTTTCATCAAACCTTTACTGGTAGAGATATTTTTCTTCATTAGCATTGCACTGATTTCTGCTACCTGTGGGTGTGTCTAATCCTCAAGCTTTAACCAACATTACATCTTGCCTGAAGAAGGGGCCCAAGTTGCCTCAAAAGCTTGCATATTGTAATCCTTCTAGTTAGCCAATAAAAGGTGTCATTTTGCTTGACTTTTCACTACATTCATAATTGCAAATACAGTACAACACCCTACTACTACAAGCATTTGTTCCAGAATCCTGCATTGTACCAAAAGGTTTTACCGCACAAAGGTTTACAAAGAACTCATTGACCGGTTTTGTATAACAAGCAAAAAGTCATACACCATAAGAATTGCCCTAAAATCATAAAACATGAAGCGAGAAAAAACATGTATTCTGTCTAGTTTATAAAGAGACAATGCAAGAAGAAGCACTCAGAATTAAATTAAAATCAGCAAGCTGCTCATACCACCCATAACACAAAGCAGTTTATTGAAGATACAGGTCAAATTAATAAATCTTACTTCATATTATAATATGTACATAGGCATAAAATGTATTTAGAAAGGAGACAAACAGGCCACATTTACAGAAAATGATTTTAAAGAAGGTACAGGTAGCCAACAAAGTAAAGTGTCTGTGTGCCCTTTCCTTAGAAACAGTCTCCTTATCCCAGAAAAGGAAGTGGACTAATTGCCAGACCTGACTCAGCCCACCAATGTATCATTAAAGGGTCTGACCCTGCAGGATATGGAGGCAGACTAGCCTAGATAGAAAACATGGCTGCTGGCAGTTTGTTTCTGCATTATCTCCACTGCAGATTCTTTACAATCTACTTTATATTGCACAGATTAATATCTTTATAGTGGAAAGGAACTTGGGATCATTTTATGTGAAGTTACAATGTGAATCTCCCTCCATTGCCTGTCATCACTCATTCTCACATACATTAATTCAATAGCAGCACAGTTCATATGTTAGTTCCCTCCCATAATCCTAAAACATGCATTCAAACTGCCCCAACTGAGGCACGATGACTAAATTTATGAGAGCTCTTTAATAGATAAGTGTGCCATGAAGGACTGATCTCTACTTTACACACATTAGTGTGTTTTTTCCAACAAAGTATATTCAATTATCAGGTATGGATATAGATGGGTATGTTTTTACTTGAATCTCTCAAATGTTCTTCTTTAACTTATAAATGAGGTTTTATAGTGACCAGATAGTATTCTCGTTTCAATGTCTGCAAAGGAGGAACATTTTTTAACGGACTCCACTGTGTTAGAGAGCACAGTGTATTTCACCTCCCACACCACAAATTATGGTCATACCAGGATAATTTACTGGTGCCAGTTAACAAGTGGGAGTGTCTGTGAATGCTTGACTTTTTTCTTTGGATTATGGAATTGAAGACAATGAGAAACAAGGAAATGTAGTTTATCTACAACAGTGAGGATCGCAGAAATGGTACATAGAGAGCATATACTGTATCATAAAACAAAGCAAAACCTGAAACTGCAAATACTGATAAAAGAAATCTGAGAAAATGCCAGATTAAGACCTAGCCACTAATAACTTTACTAATGCATGTTCTGTTTTCTTAAGCTAGTAAATGGAGCTGAAATGCTAGTCTGTGTTTACCAGCTTTTTTTTTTCTTCTTCAAACTTTGCATTTTAGTAGACTTAAGAAATTCTGTTTTTTCTTTTATTCTTACTCTCTTTGGGAACCACTAGTCTACAGAACTTTAATGGCAGAATAGGTGACCCTTAGTAGGTATTAGGCCTATTAGTAATTGTCCTTAACTTAAACTATTCAGTGAGTTTGGAAAAAAGAGCTTATATTAAGACTTTTAATTGTAGGAGATTTTAATTTCCATCTGTGTTGCCCAAGTAAACCTCTGGTTAAACACTTTTTAAACCTCATTGATTCTTTTAATCTTGTTCAGCTTGTGAGAGGCCCAACACAAGCATGGACATATACAGTATTGGATCTTGTTTTATTGTATGGTTTATTTGTCTGTAGCAGTGAAATTGGTGATGCTTATTTTTTTTTTATCATAAGCCTGTTATAACTGAGACTTCCTTATCCTGACAAACAGTCATTATTTGTAGTCAGGCTTACTGTTCTGTTCCTCCTACATGCTCAGCTGTTTTTTTAATCAGTTTGAGCCTGTAACTCTCCCATTTTTGGCATAAATAATTAGTCACCTTAATCCCACCAGCTATATTGTTCCCACATGTCTTGTTAAAGATGTTTCTGAAGTGGTTGGGCCTAGCGTTTTGGACGTTATAAATAGTTGTCTTGAGATTGTTTCACTCCCACCATATTTTAAACATGTGGGGGTACAGCCTTTAATAAAAAGAGCAAATCTGGATTTTACAGATTTTTCCAAACTTCACACCCATCATCTCCAAGTTGCCTTTTCTTTCAAAAACTCTGGAGAAGGTTGTCTTTCTACAACTACTGACATGTTTGAATGAAACTGGCATTTTAGTATTTCAGTCTGGTTTTAAAGCACACCAGAGCACAGACTCAGCACTTTCAAGGGTTTTACACAATCTTTTATAAAGAAGGGACATTGGGGATACTACGGTCTTGTTGCTTTTAGATCTAACTGAAGCACTTGATACAGATGGTCATGACATCCTTATTGCTTGTCTTGAGCAGAAGGAGGCTATCCTAGGTATTGCCTTGGAATGGTTCAGGTCATGTGTCATAGGCAGATTCTTTTCAGTAAGCCCGGGCAAGTTCTCCTCTTGCTTAGCCCCTCTCACCTGTGGAGTCTCTCAAAGATCTATCCTTGAGCCCATTCCTTTTTTACTGTACGTTGCCCATTTTTTATAAAAAGACATCCCATTTCATTGCTACACAGATGGTAAATAGATAAATCATTCACTGAAAGCAAAACAAATTCTCTTAAACCCTTACTGGAATGTCTCAACAACATTAAAATATGGATGTCACTAAATTTTCTGAGTCTAAATGACAAAAACAGAGATTGTGTGTTTTGGATCTTCTGACCTTACCTGTTCTCCTTCAAGGAACCTTGGCCCTCTGATAGACTAGCGTAAACCTTTCGCTAAAACTCTTAAGAGTGATTTTTGATAATGCCCTCAAATTCAACAAACAAATTAACTCAATTGTTAAAGCATGTTTCTGTCAGCTCAGGGTATTAGTGAAAGTCAAGCTTTTTCTTCTGCAAATGATTTTCAAAAACTTATTCTTGCCTTTGTCTCTTCTCGGCTTGACTATTGCAACTCACTATACACTAGAGTTAATCAGTCATCCCTTACTTGTCTTCAGCTAGTCCAGAACACTGCAGCCAGGCATCTAACAAGCACACGAAAACAGAATCACATCACACCAATTTTATATTCTCTTCACTGGACTCCTGCTCGCTACTAGATTGAGATTCAAATTTTATTGTTTGTTTATCTATCTGATTGGTTCATCCCCCTCTTATCTCACACCTTTACTCTTCCTTGCAATTACTTGGGTCCTCTGACCAGAAGTTACTGGTTGTGACAAGATCTAGACTTAAGCTTAGCGGGGGCCGTGAATTGCAGTAGCTGCCCATAATCTTTGGAATAGTCTATCCTTTTATATTTGATCAGCACCAACTTTGGTCACTTAAATCCAGACTGGAAATCTTTTTCCTTAGTTCTTAAACCTTGCATGACAGTATAATTTAATTTATTTATATGTTTTGGTGTATTTATCTATATATTTGTTGGTCTGTTTATGGAAACTGTACAGCACTTTGGGCAACTGTGTTCTGTGAATAGAAGTGACTTAACTAAAGGGCAACCCAAAGTACAGGTATTGCTGCTGTTCTTTGTGGTTAATGCTTTAAACTAGAAACAGCATTTACTGATTTGTGTCAGTGTTTACTCTTAACACCATTTATTGACCAATAAAGATATTTTAGGGTAATAATGTTGAACATTAAAAAAAAACCTGTTAAAACACACTTTAACTTGGCCTTTTTATGAACTATTTGTTGCAGCATCCATTACAAAAGATTTAAATTAACGCTGCATAGTCATATATTTTAAGTTTTGCATCGCTTTACAATGGCAATTAGAGCGGCTGTAAAAGAGTGAAATTATTAGGCAGTTCTAATTATTTATACATAATTTCTACACTTACTAATCATTGCTTTTGTCTTGGTTTTCTCCATGTGTGGAGGCACTCTGAGCCACTGCCAGTTGGCTAAATTACACCGCAGCCACTTTTGATCCTGAGGATCCCAGGTTTTCATTATTATCTACATATGTCACAATTAATGTCCAGGTTAGAATGGATGGCCCTCCAACCTTGGAACCCTTAAAGGGGTATTTTCTCCAGTACAGAAGCTGGCTAGATTTTGTGATCCTCACTGGCCATCTGATAACAGTATATGTTTTTCAAAACAGACATCCACCTTTGTCATTATTACCATTAGAGACTTACAAAACACTCAAATTTCCTTGTAAATTAATTTATATTTACCTCCATTAAAGATTCTGCCATTCCACCTTTTGTTTCTATAATCATATTTGTTATATTTTTCTTTTTTTATTTGTATAGCACTTTGAGCTCCACTTTGTATGAAAAATGTGCTATATAAAAACTGCTGTTAGCTCAGGCCCGCTGTTCAACAGTGATGTATTCTCTAGTTTTGGAGGTTACTTACATTGTCTCACCAGTTAAATCTTAATAAATCAAGATAGCTTAATAGCTTAACATTTGCCAACTGAAGACCAGGCATTAGCAGATCAATAATTTGGGGAAGACAGGTGTTTTGATACATTTCTTCATCCTTCCAAGTACAAATAAACTGTTTGTTTTGCATCTGAAGAAGTAAGAAACACCCATCTCATCTGTTTGTCTTCCATTTCATGTGCAGATGACATTCCCATTCCACACTAACAGACAGGCAGGTACCACCCAAGTTTTGTTTCTCCTTCACTGTGTAATTTCTGGATTTGCTTTAGAGAAGGCCCTTTTATTTTTCTGTTGTATTACTGACTTGCATGTACTTACTGGAAGGGAGTTGACTGTTACCTATTACATAACAAAATGGCCACGAGGAGTCGGCCCAAATGAGTGTAACATTTGCGAAGACAAGTTATCGAGATAGGTGGATTTTATAATTCCAAGGGAAATGTGTTTGCAGCAGGTAAGTGCAAAACATGACACCCTGTTACAAAGGTACAAGAAAGAAAACTGACAACCAGTGTTATCGTATATATACACACACTCAAGATATCTGCTGATCTACCTTTAGATTAGAAAGGATCGCCTTTCTCTTATCACATGCACTTAGAGTTATCTTGTACCATCTAAATAGTATTATTATAAAAATAGATTCCTAACTTGTTAAACATTCAGTACAGTACTCAGGCATGGCCATTGGGGGAAAAAAGTGTTTATTTCCTATTTTAATTTTGATATACTTTATTAACACCTGAGTGAGAAACTGTCCTTTCACATGACATTTTGGGTCAGAGTGCAGATTCAGCCATTGTACAGCACCCCTGGAGCACTTTTAAGGTTAAGGGTCCTGCTCAAGGACCTAATGGAGTATGATAATAATAATTCTTTGCATTTATATAGAGCTTTCTCACTACTCAAAGCACTCAGCAATTGCGGGTTAAGTGCCTTGCTCAAGGGCCCAACAGAGCAGAGTCCCTTTTGGCATTTACGGGATTCGAACCGGCAACCTTCCGATTGCCAGTGCAGATCTCTAGCCTCAGAGTCACCACTCCACCTGATAGGATCCCTTCTGGCAGTAATGGGATTTGAAGTGGTAACATTCCAGAAAGCAGCAATGATCATTATTCTGCAGGTGGCTCCGAGGATATGTATTTTTTTCCTACTATGAAGAAAATAAGGTGTATCATCTTTGCCATACAAAGGCGTGATTCAGCTTGGATGAACACTAGCATCTCTGTGTAAATGGAACTCAAGATGATGTGTCACCAAACTTCTGAAAAACACTTAAGCCAAACGCAAGTGACATTTTTGTTTGGAATTAATTTGTATTTTAAGACTTCAGCCTTGTGCCTACCTATTACTGATGAATTGCACACTATTACACTTATTATATTACGGGTGAAAAACCTTAAACAAAATGAGTCTTTGAGAGGCTTATGGAAACCAGAAAATTCAGAGAAAACACAACTGATCATGTGAAGAATGTTAAAATATTACATAGAAATCAAGCCCTGGTACCAGGAATTGAGAAGCTGCACTGAAGGACCATGCCATTTTGCAATTCTTACCATGAATAATGAAACAAAACCAAGCACTTTACACGATGGAATGAAACAATGTACCATAAGTGTTCCTGAAAGTGTACAGAAGCAATATCCTTCTGACAATAAACAGTCCATAATAAACTGATAAAATAAACTGTATTCATTGTACAATACATTATAAAGGTGCTAAAGAAGTGTAAAATGGGGGATTTTGTAAGCAACAGTGTCCATGACGAACATAACACACAAATTAGAGCCCCATAATTCCCCTGGGCTATGATACCAGTCCATAACACAATGTAACACCAGTCCATAGCACACATCTGCAGGTGTCATTAAGACTGCAGAAATGTTAATTCAATCACTAGATCAATCAGTCAAGCATCAACCATTATGCTGTGTACTATCTTTTACAGCAATTACTTTAATAGACACACTCCTAAATGCAAAAGAAGAAGCCAATGCTTGATCATTGGTTGCCTTTGTAATTCTACTAAACACTTAATGGTCACTAGTAAATTGTTTAAAACATTTTAACTTTCTATTTGCTCTTTAAATATCTCATAGTATTTGACCTTTTCTACTTGGCAATTAAATGTATTAAATTAGAAACTGTATACTATATACACTTACTAATAACTGCATGGTATAATGAGATGTTGAGTGCATTGTGATGGTGCTATACCGAGAGCTACCATAGGTGTAAAAAGGGGGGCACAACACTCAAAGCTTGTGATTGGCAGTTTAATAACAATGCTAAAAATGGCCCTGGATTTACATAAAGTTAATTCTCCAAAAAAAAAAGAATGAAAAACAGCCCCATGAATCAAAAGTATTTAGGTATCTTTGAAGAAGCTTGAGGCAGCAGCAGCACAATAACAGAGCCATGGCTACTGAACCTCAGTCTTCAAGATGCTTTGGCAATCCTTTCAATGACTGAAGAAGTCTGGACAGCAGCAAGGATAAGGAAATCTGACATCATCTAAGGATATTGTCAAGGGGTGATGAGAGACTTTTGAGGAACTGTAGTGTAGTGGGGGGGACAGCATGAAGTGACTGTAAAATGGTTGTAAAAATTCTAGTAATAGAAATGACAATTAAAAACAACATTATATAAACATTGAATATGTTAAGCTTACATGTTTAATTAAATAAAAACAACTCAATTTTGACAAAATTCAGGACTTGGATTAGCAGCGTCACTGTCAATGTATGCCATTTACTTGATATGCAACAATATCCATGGTATGCAGGGTGATTTGGTAGGTATAAATGGCTAGCATCTCGTTTTCTCACAACATTAGACACAGAAGCCGGTCCACCTCCAAGCAAAGAAGGTACTTCTCATCTCGTCTCGTCTCATATCAATAACCCAAAATCCAAATTAAAAAAAGTCAAAATACAGCAGTGAGCACACATGTTTTGAACCAGAGAATGCACCACTGGCATTATGGGTTTGTGTTTGCAAGTGCTATCAAATGAAGCTTTAAATTCTAACAAATTACGTTGACACCTAGAGACAAACAAAGACAGTATGTGTCCAAACCTATTGAATTTTTTACAAACAACCTCAGCGAATACAACAGCAAGAGAAAAATACTTGAATCAGCTAGTTCAAGAGGCTAAAGTGGCTGAAGCACCCCACCATATAGTGAAGGCTGAAAAGATTTGTACAGTTGAAGAGAATTTGACTGCAAAAGAGATGGATGGTGTGTGTTAGGAGAGAAGGCTTACAAGCTGCTAAATCTGACATCATGATCAGATAACACTGTTTAAAAAAGGATTAATGAAATGGCACGTCACCGTTGTAAAATGTTGACACCTTGCTGAGTCCATGCCCTGTGAAATTCAGCCTGTTAGTAGGTGGCCTCATATGCTATACTGTTTTCTTTGATGGGTCAAAAAAAAAAAGAGAATAGCGGCTGGGAGGATGTATTCAGTAATTTTCTAACCCTCTTAGCCCTTGAACATGGTCATGGGGGTCTGCTGGAGCCTATCCCGGCTAGCTTTGGTCACAAGGCAGGAACAAACCCTGGACAAGGCACCAGTTCATCACAGGGCAAACACACACACACACACACACACACACACTAGGGCCAATTTAGGATCACCAATTTACCTAACCTGCATGTCTTTGGACTGTGGGAGCACCCAGAGAAAATCCATACAGACACGGGGAAAACATGCAAACTCCAGACAGGGAGAGCCCAGGATGCAAACTCAAGTCTCCTTACTAAGAGGAAGCAGTGCTACCACTGCACCATCATGCCAATACTGTACATATTTAATTTGGTAATTACTATAGCACATGAAGAAAGTATAGTACAAGGTTGGGCACAGCACAGCGACAGCGTTCTGGGTTAAGACTCTAGCCCCTGGGTATACAGTATGTGTGCCTTTACCACACCCCACTCCAGGTAGTCTGGCTGCAGTGCAGTTCAGTTTGAATTCCCTGATACATCTCAAACACACATATATATTAAATTTGACTGTCATACTTAAACTGAGCCATAGCGAGTGAGCCCTGACTGATGCTCCATTCAGGGCTGGTTCCTACATTTTCTTCCCCCAGTGCTGTTGTAAGTTTTTTGTTCAAATGTAAACAGTGTTAACAATCATCAAGCCATCTGACCTCTAATTCAGCTCTATCAATTAGCTTAATCCCTTCTGTATTCAGAAAAACAAGTCAGTGTGATTTTTACATTAACATACCACAATTACAAATACCTGTATTTTTGCTGTAACTTTTGCTTGAAGTAAAATGACTAAGCGATGTGAAACTGATGGGCCCCCAGGGCTGGGTTTGAGAGTCACTAATTTATATCTAAAAGTGAAAGGGTGAAATGACAGAATTATTGGTTTATTACAGCGAATTTTCAGTAAATCCAACTGAAGCGTGGAGTGAGGCTAATTACGGGTATTCGTTTCTCACTGCCTACTGCCCTGCTGGCAGGAAGTACCCGAGTAATGTGTGCCTGTCGTTCGATATTAATGTGCCACTCGCGTTTCCATACCTTGACATGTCTAGACTCCCACTTCCCTTTGTCAGATGCTTTTGGATTACCGCAGGGCTGAGGGCAGCTGAGGACGCGCCCATCTTGCACTGCGGTTGCAGATGAAGCCACGCCAGTGGGTGCGGCTGCGCGGTGGTGTGAGGAGGGTCACGTACACCTGGAAAATCTCCGCCCACTCCGAAGATAGACGGAAGCCGGAACGAGCTGCACGTGCGCTCCAAATGCACACCGTTGAATTCTAAAGTCAGAACTGGTAGGATTATTAAAAAAAAGAAATTATTTTGGTTTGTCAACCGCCATAAAACCCAGAAGTTGAAATGACTGATTATTACGTCTCACATTTAATCGGTAGGAAGATAAAACAACATGAGAAACTCGCACGGCTCCCTGGTCGGCAGAACAATTGCATTCATCAGTAAATGACAAGTGATGTCCTTAGCCTTTTGAAGTGCACTTAAGATTTCAAAACGGCTACGGCGGTCAGGGTGTGGTGGGTGTCTGTACGTTCTTCATTCATTCATTCACCATCTCCAGCTCCTCCAGTTTCGTCCCGCATTCCAAACACTCACAGGTTAGTTTAGCTGTGTGAACTCACAGATTGGGGGGGATGGTGGTCGTCAATTTGCCTTGAGCCCTCATTTACTGGATTAGATTCCGACTTTCAAAGTTGCCTACTGAAGTGGGCTTAAGGTTAACTTTTTCCTTGCTTGTGAATCCAAGATTTAAGAAGATATTTAATTTAACTGACGAGCACATTGTAGGTGTACACGCTTAGAAGAATGTAGCATTTTTTCCAGTGATTGACTAATATTGCGTGCGTGTGTATTTGCAAAGAATTACCACTTAAAATAATCAATGACAGGAAAGCCACCCTTTTGTGTAGAATTCATTAAGGGCATCAGTAATGTAAGACCTAATAAGACTGAAATATTTCCATTGTTCTTTGTGATTCAAAAGTTAATTTAAAAAGCCCCTAAGTGAGGGAGCGATCAGGAGCTTTAACCTTTTAGAGAGGGCTGCCATCAGTCCTTTCTTTACCCATACTGATTGTTGTGATGGTGCGCTTTGTGAAGAGGTTGGAAGCATGTGCTGATAGTGCATTGCTGCACCCCATCACATGATGTACCACCTGGATTGGGACCCCAGTGCAGCAAGGGAAAACCACAGTGCCACACTGAAACAATGTGAGTTTGTTTTACGGTGGCTGGTGTGCCAATCCTGCCACCAAACTCCAAGCTTTCCCTGCATGTTAGAGGTCTTCCTTGGAGGGCTGGATGCAAATTAACATCATACCCAGGACAAAGCATTTGAAGGTTAAGGGCTTTGCTCAAGGGCCCAACGAAGTAGAGTCACTTCTGGCATTTACAGGATTCGAACCAGCAACCTTCTGATTGGCAGCACAGATCCCTAGCCTCACAGCCACCACATTGTGAAGGCACTATATAAAATAAAATTCATTGTATGTCTCTTATGATATGGTGTTGAATGAAGGGCTATAATGAATATAAAAACTAATTGTTTGGTGAAGCAGTGTGCACAATAAAGAACACTGCCTGTATACAAAAGGCTGACTGAGTGAGGGGTCCGTGATTTTCGGAAGACTATTAATAAATTGTTTCAAAGTCAGTTTTAAATAAACTACTTCTGTGTCTAAGCAGACCCTGATATTATGAAGACTTAGTCATGCAACACCCTTTTAGAACTTCTGTCCTTGTTAATCTTTTCTACGTCAGTAAATACTACTTTATTTGTTCCATAGGAGAAGTTAAAACTTTACAAAGGCTCTTGAAAAATACATACTGTTACAATGAACAAACCTCTGGCTGGGCTAATGATAAGAGAGCCGTTGCCATCTGTTCAAGGCTTGTAGGTGGGAGAATCAGGGATCCGATGGTGCAACAGGTTTACAGTTAAAGGAATCTTTAACATTTAAATAAGACAGGTCCGGCTTGTTGTGTTCATGAGTGGAACATAACACACACCAATGGAAGTTTGTCATTTCTCCTTCCAAACTCACATGGTAGAGGTGTCCACATATTAAGATTTCAGGGTTGTCATTTTTAAATATATTTGACTATGGAAAAGTGACAAGTCAAAGAGGGCTTCCACAGTTGCATGTCCACCTTCTATGATTTTCAGACGAGCCATAATATCCGGAAGCCCAGGCAAATGGATCTGTCACTGCTGGACTAGGCATCATTATCTTGTTGCTTCTTCTACACAACCACCAGTACAATTCCAGTGACAGATATGTTAACACAATTCTTTAAAGTATTTTCTGCAAGCATTTTGTTTCCAGTTAATTGAAAATTATGAAGATCAATATAATAAAATTTACTTGATTAGACACGCCATACCTGGACAGTGAAATCAGTCAGTCAGTGATGAACTTGTAACCTTGAGCTTAGATTTTGGCCTAAACAGCACAAAGCTGCTGTTTCAGTCTCTAATTGTTCGTGTGACCCTGCAGCAAATTAATTGACATGCATTTGCTATAGCTGTAGAAATAGATGCACAATTATACAACTGTGATTTTTTGTTAAATTCAGTTTTTTATGATTTTGATATTCTTTATTAATCCCTGAGGGAAACTGTCTGAGAGGGTCAAAGTGCAGATTTGTAAGTCACTTTGCATGAGGGTAAACAGAAATAATGTGGTATGAGGGTACAGTAAAAATAAATATTAAAATACCAATTAAAAATGTATTGCTGTAATGGGAGTCTCTCATCATCGTTTCAAATGGTTTACAGTAATCTGTTCAAAATTCATTGGTCAGTAAAAGTAAATGTATTAAATCAGCCCATTTGAGAGTGGTGCCATCAGTAATTTAGGGCACAAAATAAACGCCAGCCCTTTTTGGAGTGGCACACTGAATAGAAGTTGTCAGTTTATGCAGAGGCACTGCCAGCAACTTTTCCTGTCAGCATTTTTTGAGAGAAACGTGAAGGAGAGCACAGACTAAATGAAGCACTACCCTGTGTGCCAGCATGACATTAAGTGCCAGTGCAAGAACTCTTGGATATCTTTATTCCATGAAATAATTAAGTGTCCTTTTTGGCATTTGTACTGTTCACGTTGACAAATAAGTATTTTTCCTTTAAAGATTATTGTGCAACAAAACTTTATAAGTTATTTGAAAAATAAAAAAAAACGCCCAGAGAGTAACTTCAGGATGCAAACCTTTTTTTTAATTACTCATTTGGTTATTTTACTGAGGCAGTAAAGTACTTAAAAAGGGTAGAAGGATATTGGTGGCACCCTGCAGGAAATAACAAAGTCTGAATGAAGGGATTGCCTTTCAGTCCTTTCTAAACTACTGGCGATAACTCAATAAATTCTAGTACTAGTGCTAAACCTTCACACCAAATAACTGTAATTAACTTACTTCTGTCTCAGTTTATTTTGCTGTTATAATTCTTCTTTGGGTAAAGCACACAGGCCATGAAAAATTAGCTTAACGATGACAGAAATGAAAGTCTCTCAAATAAGTATTCTGTCTTCCTCACAGGACAGCCATTACCAAGGTCAGTGAATACTGCAAAGTTAAGCTCAAGCGCTTGTGTCTGTTGTTTGATTGTGTGAAGTGATGTCTTCCGAATCAGTGGTGAGTTAATAAACTACACCCACTGTAATGTTCTGTCTTTATGAGCTAACTGATCACACCAAGTGTGGACCCAATGTCAGTCACGACACCATGCAGCACACCAGTAAGGGCTGTCACTGCAGGCCAGCCTTGCTCTTTATCTAACATTCAGCTCAGAGAACTGAAATTTCCAGCAATTGGCAAGAAACAGTTTTGATAAAATGGGCTATCTAGCCCTAAACAACCTGTCAATTCCTGTTTCTAACATATTCTGAAATTGCAATTTTTGGAATCTCTAGGACATTCAGTTGCACTCCCTGATATTTTTTTCCACCTACCCACATTTTTATGAGTGAAGAAAATCCATCCAAATATTTGTGTGAAATTAGCCTCTAATTAACTTTCATAAGCAGCACCCATGAGTTCTTCTAAAATAATGAATTTTAAAGTAACTGTTGGAATTCACCCTTTTTACTGCATTCATATTCAGAAACACATTTGGATGTCAGCTTTTAATCTTTACATGCTAAAATGGAAAAGATTCAGCATTTACACTGCTATTTTACAATAATTCTCCTATCTCCAGGTCTTCTTTAGTAGTGTTACGTCCTTCCTATACTGTAATTTGGAGACCAAAACTACGCACAGTTTTTAGAAAGAGAGATAAGAGAGAGAGACTAGGGATCTATATTGTCCTATACACTGTCAAAGTCCATTATAATCTGCAGTGTTTTATTATGAAAGGTGTATCAGAAATTAACACACACACTTACTTGGAATAGAGGCAATACCAGATGTGACGTCTATGAATTTGAAAGAGAACCGGCACTCAAGGAGAAAACTTAACCTCTGGTTAATAATTTCTCTAATGTTGTATTGCGAATGCAAAAGAAGACAGTAATTCAAATAAAAAATCAGTTGTATGTGCAAATGTTTTTGAAAAGAAAATTCACCATTTATGTATTAATATGAAACAAAAATACAATGCAGTGCACACACCCCCAATATGGATTTAAGCAACTCCTTAAATTAGATTTTGGTGTTCTTTTCCGATTCCTTATCCTAGTCAATGCCCAGAGGTAGCACTACAGAAGGGGTCCCAATATAAGATCCTGGACACCTGCAAATAGAACAGACATCTTTTGGCTTCATTTCAACTGGATTTTAAACATCAGAAACCATAATTATTTGTGTTTTCTTAACCAGCAGACTATCAATATGGAGGAGGTAATTGAGCCAACACCAGTTGAAACTCTGCTGTCTTCCTGCCCATCTGGGAGTTTTCATCCAGTTTTCTAAGCCTACTGTTCAGACACCTCTTGAACACGTCTTCTGTCAGATTGCTGTCTTCCTGCACATACTGTATAGCCAGTTTCTAACTTTATTTATTATACTGGGAGTTTCCATCCAGTTTTCAGACTGACTTTGTACTAAGCCTAAAATCACTATAGAATTTTCTTCTCCATTGCATGTAAACATTTTTTTCAATGCTCAACTGCATTTTATATAATTTCTTTCAAAGATGTCTCGGCAGTAAGGGCATTTGCTGATAATAGTACTCATCCTCTACTGTCTGTCACTATACCCCACATTGGTGTATCTTGTCCCATCATACTTACTGTAGTTGCACCTAAGCAACATTAACTGAGATTTTGCTAAACATCTTAATACATCGACCCTATATAAACTCTATTACAGTCAATTCATTTTTTGAATAGTGTTCTTCAATGACTACAGGATTAGAGCATTTTCAGAAATTTACATGAAGTAACAAGAAAGTGCCAAACCTTCAATATCTACATTGAAGTTAAAGATTGTAGGTAAAGGCGCACTGCACGATAATGTGCAGTGAATACACTTGACTTGAGCATTCTTTGTTTTCATCCTCTTTCTCTGTACATTTATTATTCATTTGCTCAGAGGCTGATGCGCTTGCTGCTTCCTGAGCAGCTCTTCATTTCTCCACCCTAGCGGCCCGCTTCTTCTCTTCGTTCATCGTCATCTTTTCGCGTTAAAACTGATTAAGTCAGTGTTTGTGTTGCAATTACTTAGTACGTTTTCTTTAATTTTTTACTTAAGCTGGCACTTAAGTCTTCAATCTGGCTCAGGAATGATTTAAGATATGAAGAGGTAGAGCAAGTGATGGCAAAGGTGGTAGGGATGAGAATGGCGCCTGTACGCATGTGCTACACGGCCGCCCTACTGGCTGCTGCCAAGAGTTGATTCTACAATAAAATAAAAAAAGGAACAACCTTGGAGGCCAATCATCACCCATAAGCGGATGGTAGACGTCAAGTATATTTGTACCAAATTTCAAGTCAATAGGTAAAATGGTTTGCGAGCTACAGCTGATTTTAAATCCTGGACAGACAAACAAACAGCCACGGTACCGTATTATATATAAAGATATGAACACCTAAACTATGTTAAATGCTCAATACAACCTCTGAATCCTATAAAACCCAAATGCAAATCTTAATTAATAAAACAATGCATCAATTTAACAGCAATCCAGTTTGCACTTGCTGCATATAAAGATAAAAACGGAGACATGTATTGAATAGTCT
Source organism: Polypterus senegalus (assembly GCF_016835505.1). Classification (NCBI taxonomy): domain Eukaryota; kingdom Metazoa; phylum Chordata; class Cladistia; order Polypteriformes; family Polypteridae; genus Polypterus; species Polypterus senegalus. Next base: position 80,686,345 of record NC_053161.1, read on the forward strand.
ATTAATGTAGCATACTTGGTAACTTATTAGTCTATTTTCAGTCATAGGGAGCCAGAGCTTATCTAGGCAGCAATCAACCCTGCCAGTCAGGATGACCGTCTATTGTAGGGTACTCATATAGAGGCCTTCATTGTTCACAAGAAATCAATTTAGTGTTGCTTAGAGATCACACAAAAACAAGTGACAATAAATTTGAACATAAGTGTTGAATTTCAACATTGAGTTACCCCCGAAAACTCTACACAGAAGGTACTACAGCCAGGAATTCATCCATAACTCCAGGGACTGTGAAATAAAGTCTTCCTAATACTGTAGTTTATTCTTCTCCTTTTTAACAAATATATTTTCTCTTAAAATACATTTATTACTAGACGTGTTTCCCATCTAAGACATTGAAATCTAAGTAATCAACATAGACCTCATTGTCTTAATCAGTAATATTTACAATGCACCCTCTATTGGTTTTACTGATGAACATTGGTTTGAATCGTACAGGTCATGTGTTTTCTACTACTGCATTATAACATCTAGTTTCTCTGCAAATAAATTTAAGTTGTAATAATATTTGTGGTATTATCTCAGTGAAACTGTCATGTTGCTAGCAACAAGTGGAGGGTCAGAGATTCTAGAGGATGAGGCACTGAGATGCTTATCCAGGTTGTGTAGAATCCTAACCCAGGTCATAAGTGCTAAAAGGTTAATAACAATAATAATACATTTTATTTATATAGGGCCTTTCCCATGCTCAAGGCGCTTCAGTAACATGACAAGCTGTGCTCCTTTCAGATGTAGTGAACTGGGAACAGACGGTGGTCTGTGATTTTGGTAGGAGCAGACTCCTGGCCTTTGTTAGAGTATTTACTGCAAATTATTCAGGATAGCCAGTGTCTGTTAGGAACTGTTCAGCCCTTGCAGTGGGGAAAACGAAGAATAAATCTCAGAAGCATGTAGCCTGCTCTTGTTAAGGATTCCAGAGGTCAGTGTTGCTGGGTGTACATATAAAACAAAGTTAGTAAGCTTAGGAACATTGTTTAGGCATTTACACAATTAACTTGTCCATCAATAAAAAAGAATCATCGGAAGCTAAAGTGTGCTTTGTGGATACTTTCATGATAAAGCAAAGGTCATAATTTTTTATTAGTAGCTTGTAAAATCATTTACTGTAAATACAATCATTATTACAATTTAATGGTGGAGATCTACTGTATATTCAAAACACCAAATAGTTAGAGGGCACAAAATACTAGGTGAACAGCAATTAACAGTGTCAAGCCAATTACAGGTCTCAAAGCTTTTGCATATTGTGTAGTATTCCCTTCTATACAGCCGCTAACCACTAAAAATTACTTTTTAATTACTTCTAGATTTTTATTAATACCTAAATGACTTTGACCCCAGTTCATAAGTAACATTTCTAATCTACTTATCGAAGTCAGGACTAAGAAGAGCTGACATTTATTCTGGCAGCACTGGGTGCAAACTGTGGATGGGAAACGATAGGTCATATATCATGCTTTCTTAAAAATCTGATGATTGACACCCATTCAAAGCCAAAATTCAAATGCATTTTAATTTGCATCTGTGTAAGAACAAAAGAATAAATATGGAGAAATAAATACTTAATTTCTGAAAGTACAAACATAATGTAAGGATACACACATGGAATGGTCAGGTTTTTGTAAACTTTTAATTGGACGAGGAGTTGATTTGTAACAGCTTTAAACAATAGGCTTAGAGAATCAGTTTCAGAACATTGGAATTTATCAAGTGTTTCTGTTGTGAGCTGCTATAAAATGAAGGACCAAAACCTCATAAAAAAAACATTCTCAGAATACACACAAGCACAAAAGAAGGTTTATTTAACACTGATAGGAGTAAACAAGAAACTAATTAACATTTAACAAGGTCAAGCAAATCAAAGAAACCAAAACACAGAAAAAAGGAAGCAGAAACCTTAACAGAGAAGAAGACAATAGGAGAAGGTATAGCAAGAAAACTAAAAAAACAAAGTCAAAAAGGAAATCTAAACCTAAAGGAATGTAGAATAATTAACAAGCCAAAAACTAAATCTAAACTGATAATCAAAATAAACAAAGTATTGGATACTGAGACTAATTGAATGATCAAAAATATAAAACTCTTAACAGCAAGTGAAATCAGAATCAAAACCGGAGAACAAACCAAAAATATCTAACCTTAAATTCAAACATAAAAAGGAACTTCGCTAAATAAGAACCTAGTATAAGAAGAGAAGGGGGCCAGAAAGTAAAAGGAACAGTTCCTCCTCTTCTTCTTTTGTGTTTATGGTTGTTCACATCCAGAGGAAGATGCATTACCATCAATTACTGCATTGGAGCGTGAGGTAGATAAGGCAAATCCAGATTCTACCACCCAAAATCCATTTTAATTCATTAAGATCTTTCTCTTTTATTCCAAATATCTCTGTGTTTCTCATTATATCCATAAACATTTTTACATATTCCATACTGTATTTAGGAGAAGCTACTATTTTGCTGTATGTTCCACCATTTCTGGTAGTTTACAAAATATTATGTCTCTTTATATGAGCCAAAGTTTACCCAAAGCATTAAAATTGCCAACCACAATTCCTTATGTCTGTTTCTGCTAACCACATTTTCATCCCATAATTTCTGCAGCTCTTAACTTCAACCACCCTCAAAACAGACTTTACTTCCTCCTATTCCATACTGTGAGATTTTTAAGACCCCGATAACCCCCCAACTGCACTCTGCACCAAGACTCTGTTAATGCAGGCAGGAATTGGTTTGTCCGCCGCTAGTGCAACTGCAAGTTGGCATGCTCCCTGTGTAATGTGTCTGTCTCCCAGTGGGTGACGTGGGGAACAATTAAAACTGGCCAATAACCTGGCCATGCACTCTTCTTTTGGTTTTCTCTTTGAGGAGGGCTATCTGTTCTTTTAATCTGAGGAAAGGAGCTAATGCAGGATAACGTCAGCATCAGCACTTGCTTGCTGTGTTTGTCCGGGCTGAAGTGACAGCTCCAGTTTGAAAATGCTTTCGATTGTTCCTGTCTTCACAACAATAACACTGATTTTTTTGGAAAGCTGGACTCCCCTCCTCTCTTGTGCAAGTCTTTTAACTACTTTTTCAGTGACACTATCCGCCTTTTTATTACACCAAACCCCAGCATGAGCTGGCATCCAACAAAACAGGACAACCGTGCAACACGGAATTACCATCCAGTGGCAAATCACTCCAATGGATTTGAGGGGACTTTAAGCCAGAATATTACAAAAAGTATGACTTTTTCTGATTTAACATGTCCCACTCATTGTACACCAGTAATTATTTGTGCTGTCTTCACTGCTGTATACACCAATAGACCATTATTCAGTCTTTCGCTAAACTTTTGCAAAGAATATGGAAGACAATCCCTAACTAACATTCCTGGAACCTTTAATGTATGGGTATTTATTTGTAAAAAAAATAATAATAATATCTCTACTATATTTTTTTTATTTACTTCTTTACTTAGTTAATACTCTTATAGTCCAAAAAGAAGAGTGAAACCAAGAAAGTGTCAGGCTGTAACTCACATCCCCGATATTGTATTCCTTAATTATTTATTGCCCAGCCAAAGCAATTTTCAAGAGGAGAGCAATACTACCAGCAGTTCATTTACTACTGATTAAGCCAAATCACCTAACTCAGAATCTTGCAGATTTCTTCTTGACCTGCAAAACATTAAATAGGAGTTGTGCGAATTGCTCCACAACAGATTCTTAGAGCAGCAGCTTGTATTAAATTTAGTCTATTTAAAACTGGTTTAGCAGCTTCTGCTGATACCATCCAGCTATAATCTATATTTGATCTAATTATAGCTCAGTATCTTACATTGTCAAGAAGATAGGACTCTTGGCCAGTAAATGGAGGAAGAGGCAGCATTTAATTAAAAAAATCAATCTCTGTGTAAATGTGCTTACTGTTTATGCACTGCTTTGACTTTTTGGAAGTATCTACTTAACAATATTTTAGCAAAAATGCATGTTGTAAGCAAATGTATAACTAACATGAATAACATATTTGCCCATGTACAGCACTGGTCAAAATTGGCTTGTATTATATCATAACACACATAAAATGTTTTCTCTGTCAAAATTTTGCAAAAATGTTAATGTTCGATTCCTATTCTAAATTAACTTAGTACATTCTGCTCTGCACCAGGGAACACATTTATTTCTGATTTTCAATTTATTAGCAAGAAATGCTGAAATAGCAAGAATTGCTGCATTAGACAATAATGTGATAACTTCAACTACATGACCACATAAAGATACAGGAGTAAACAATCCATCTCTAATATTATAAAGCATTTCTCAGTTTGCCTTTCTCGAACACCATTTACTACCAGATGTCCTTTCCTGTTGACAGATACCTGTCCCAAATGTATGAAAAACTAGAAAACAACTCACGATGCAGTCATCAACAATAGTTCATTCATCGACTCCTGCAAAGGCCACTGATACAAACATCCATTCGAAGCAAAATGCTCCTTCATTTGCTGTATCCACCATTGGCTTCCACCCATTATTTAAACAAACTAGTTAATACAGCTACTGTTCTAGAAATTCTTACACAGCTTTCCTATTAATATTAGTGAGCATTCTACCCCATTAATTGTTTTGTACATTAGAATCACCACATAATAATCAGTTTACCCAACCCATCAACTCTTAGTCTCCGACATGGATTATAAAATTTACAATGTTGATACCATGCTTCAACAAAAATAGCATTTATTTCTGTAGCACAATTTCTTATAAACAATGTGGCTTATAAGATGTCAAAGAGAAAGTTACAAGAATAGAAACACATTAAAATTAGATAAGAAAACAAATACATAATTAGTATACATAAAGTAAATAATGCACACCTATGTAAGATAGATATATAATTAAGAGTCCTTAAATATAGAATTGTTTTTAAGTCCCTAAATGACAGTCCAATGATAAGGTCAGCTGGCTAGAGTGGATAGAAAAAAAAAACTTCAATTATGCTGGAGAAAGAAAATCTCTAGGGGCTCTAGGCCAAAAGACCACCCAGCCCCCACTGGGCCTCCTGCCTAGGATAAATGTTCTTAAGTCGTTTTTTATTTTATTAAGGCTTCGTCTTAGAGGATTCAATACAGTAGGTCTCATGGCAGGTTGGGGTAACTGTTTTTATTCAAACGTCACAAATGATTACACAGGACTTTGATCAGGTGGTGGTGTTGTGGAAGAAAACAGAGAAAACTGAAGATTGAAGAGTATGGTGATTCTATCTATATCAAATATATTAAGGGTATAACTACAGTTGTGCTTGAAAGTTTGTGAACCCTTTAGAATCTATATTTCTGCATAAATATGACCTAAAACATCATCGGATTTTCACTCAAGTCATACAAGTAGATAAAGAGAAACAAGTTAAGCAAATGAGACAAAATATTATACTTGGTCATTTATTTATTGAGGAAAATGATTGAATATTACATATTTGTGAGTGGCAAAAGTATTTGAACCTCTAGAAATAGCAGTTAATTTGAAGGTGAAATTAGAGTCAAGTCAATCAATGGGATGACAATCAGGTGTGAGTGGGCACCCTGTGTTATTTAAAGAACAGGGATCTATCAAAGTCTGCTCTTCACAACACATGTTTGTGGAAGTGTATCATGGCAAGAACAAAGGAGATTTCTGAGGACCTCAGAAAAAGAGTTGTTGATGCTCTGCAGGCTGGAAAAGGTTACAAAACCATCTCTAAAGAGTTTGGACTCCACCAATCCACAGTCAGACAGATTGTGTACAAATGGAGGAAATTCAAGACCACTGTTACCCTCCCCAGGAGTGGTCGACCAACAAAGATCACTCCAAGAGCAAGGCGTGTAATAGTCGGCGAGGTCACAAAGGACCCCAGGTTAACTTCTAAGCAACTGAAGGCCTCTCTCACATTGGCTAATGTTCATGTTCATGAGCCCACCATCAGGAGAACACTGAACAACAATGGTGTGCATGGCAGGATTGCAAGGAGAAAGCCACTGCTCTCCAAATAAAACTTTGCTGCTCATCTGCTGTTTGCTAAAGATCATGTGGACAAACCAGATCAATCTATTGGAAGAATGTTTTGGGCGAATGAGACCAAAATAGAACTTTTTGGTTTAAATGAAAAGCGCTATGTTTGGAGAAAGGAAAACACTGCATTCCAGCATAAGAACCTTATCCCATCTGTTAAACATGGTGGTGGTAGTATCATGGTTTGGGCCTGTTTTGCTGCATCTGGGCCAGGACGGCTTGCCTTCATTAATGGAACAATGAATTCTTAATTATTTCAGAGAATTCTAAAGGAAAATGTCAGGACATCTGTCCATGAACTGAATCTCAAGAGAAGGTGGGTCATGCAGCAAGATAACGACCCTAAGCACACAAGTCGTTCTACCAAAGAATGCTTAGAGAAGAATAAAGTTAATGTTTTGGAATGGCCAAGTCAAAGTCCTGACCTTAATCCAATCGAAATGTTGTGGAAGGACCTGAAACGAGTTAATGTGAGGAAACCCACCAACATCCCAGAGTTGAAGCTGTTCTGTACAGAGGAATGGGCTAAAATTCCTCCAAGCCGGTGTGCAGGAATGATCAAAAGTTACCAGAAACGTTTAGTTTCAGTTATTGCTGCAAAGGGGGGTCACACCAGATACTGAAAGCAAAGGTTCACATACTTTTGCCACTCACAAATATGTAATATTCAATCATTTTCCTTAATAAATAAATGATCAAGTATAATATTTTTGTCTCATTTGTTTAACTGGTTTCTCTTTATCTACTTTTAGGACTTGAGTGAAAATCTGATGATGTTTTAGGTCATATTTATGCAGAAATACAGAAAATTCTAAAGGGTTCACAAACTTTCAAGCACAACTGTAAATTGTAGTTATGAAAAGGTCAATTTAGAAAAAGTTTTTGGAGTTTTTTTTTTTAATGATCTGCATCTCTGTTGGTAATGTATTCCAGATTTTTGGTGCATAACAAGTAAAAAGGTTGCCTTACTACTTCTTTTATGCTTATAAGCAGACCTCTATTAGAAGATGTAAAGTTTTGACTTGGAATGTACGGGGACAGGCATTCTAAAAAATTGGATATAACAAGTTTATTTAAGGCATTATATATCATTAGTAGTATTCTAATTCAATTCCAAAATATGTGGGTAACCAACGATGCCAAAATTGGTGATATGTGCTCAGATTTTCTTTTTGGGTTAAGATTCTTGCTGCTACATTCTGGACTAACTGCAACCGATTTATGTCTCTCTTAAGTCAACCAGTTAGGAGTGTATTACATAATCTAGCTGACTACAAACAAAAGCGTGAATTAATTTCTCAACATCTTGCATTGTTATATGAGGTCTAACTTTTCCTTTAATGGAAAAATGCAGACACCAAATTTCCACTGAATTTTGAACCACCACATTTACCTTCATAACAGTAGTCTATCCACCCCTAATCCCCCATGTTCTAGAAGATCTTATCACTTCATACTCATGTCAAAAAATAAATGACTACATAGTCATGTGTCTTGTTTGCAAACTACTTCTTAAGAAATGTTCAGTTTTAAAACATATGCCTTAAAGTTTCTGTCCATTTGCCAATAAACATAGCATTTCAATTCCATACTGTGAAATAATGACTGAAATCCAGAATGCACCACTTTAAGATTCCCCACCATCCACAACTGGCTTACCCGTTTTATCCTCATACCCTTCCTAGAGCAATTCATGGATCTTTTCTGCCATAATTCAATTGCAGCTTCTAATACAATCAATCTGATTTCTTTACCACCCAAATAGCCCTACTGCACACTGCACACTGCACACATAAAAACATGGAAGTCGATCTTTTTAATAATCAGTTGCTATGGTTTTGCCTTGAAGGCTATGCCAAATGACGAGGGAGGAAGCCAAAACCCTAGCCCAAGTGACAAGACTATGAATTACTTGTGTGAACCCAGTGAGACTTTCTCAAAGCAACAATCTGTTTTAATATCATAATACCTGCAAACTACAGGCAGAAAAGGTTCCATAATGCAACACATTTTGGTACTGGTTGTGAATAAAATTACAATTGAATAATGTATTAAATATGGAAAAAGCAAATGGAAAACCAAAAACTATTTTATTTGAAATTAGTTTTGTGGTATTCATTTTCTTGCATAAGTGAGTAAGGCAGCTAAACAAAACTTTAAAGGAAGCACATGAGGTTAGCTTGTGATTTTCCAGCAATGGTGGAAAGAAATAAAACAAACACAGTACCATTCCAAATAATTATGAATGAGCATCACATAAAATAATACATGGTACAGTAATAAGGAATATGAAACAAAATAAAAAAAAAAATGATGAAAAGACAATGGTAGAAAAATCTAAAATTGAACTTGGGGTGCTGATGAACATGAAAAAGAATTCAATGTCTTCACAAAGACCTACCTGAGGCCTAAACCGATATTTAGACTAAAAATGCTCACTGAGAGAGCACTATTCACAGCAACTGGGGCTTGTTGTCTAGGCAAGGGCCAGGTCCCACCACTATCAAAAAAATGTTGACACTTATTAATAATTGTTAATAGAAATCAAGGCAAAAACAGTTAAAGTAACAAAAGGGATTAATGAAAGACGATTAATTAATAAATAATAGCATGGACGCCACTAGAAGAAGGCAAATTGACTGTCTATGAGAAGTCTACATATTCTCCGTGTTTCGGCATGGGGATTTCACTGGGTATTCCTTTTTCCTGACACATCTCAAAAACATGCAACTGTAGAAAGGAGCAACTGTAGAATGGAGTGAATGTGAATAATATTGGAGTAACGCCAAGCCAATTGTTTTCTGCTTCAGCATCCAGTGGGCACTAGCTACACTAAATTTGAATTTCATGATATTTCAGGCAATTAATGATAATGCAAGGGTAAATAAGAAAGTGATAGCAAATTATGCTGTAACCGCAGCAGATAGAAGCAGACACAATACAACTCATTTACAATGGCTTATGCGTAGTGTGAACATGCACAGCACAGTGCTCTGCTGTTAGTCTAGTTGAAGCCAAGGTCAAATAAACATGGATGCTACACTGCGAAACAGCACCATTGTTGAATAACATACTGCAGTGAGATTTCTTTAGGCAGGGAGAGTGAAACGTGCTGAAATTTACCAAAGGATGTTGGTTTGTGCAAATTAGTAAACTGTTTCAGTATTTATCTTGCACAAACATCACAGTACCCCAAATCATCATTCACTTTGATATGATATCCATAGCTGATATCGAAATGTGCAGCAACAGTGGACAACATAATCCATTGATCTTCTCTGATGATGGCATTCACCATGTTGATGTGGGTTTGCGTGTTCAATTTTTCATACCCGATTACAAACCCACAAACATAAACCTCAAAGTAGATTGCAAAGAACAAAACACTTCAACATTATAGGAGAAATAGCACGTGGCTTGACTTTTAAGGCTGACATAACTTCTTGAGAAATACTACTGTCAAAGTATAGGAAGGGAGCACATCTTCAGATCAAAAGTCTCCGACACAACAAGATCTTGGGTGAGATTTCTGGCTATTGCTCAGTTTGACTGTTCATCTGTGTCTTTATCTTAGAAAAAGGTGCAATGGCTGAGCAACTAAACAAATTCCAACAACGTGGAACTAAAATAAGCCATTGTGGTAGACAGACAGCAAGCAGCAGATTGTGGTTTGCTTCAGTCTTTTTCATTGTTTTGTATTATTATTTACAAAAAATAGCGTAATAAATGATACCCTCTTTCCTCTACTCCATGCTTTGCTTTTCTTTGTAACTATAATATTGTGTCTAGTTCTTGGTTAAATATAATATTTTGTGCATAATCCTTGGCTCTATCTTGTTTTATAGTTTATTTTATAGTGTGGATCAATCTTAAGCTACCACGTGCTTCACATTGTTTTGCTTTTGTGATCTTTTTGACATAGATCTCTGGCCGTCGACCATTTCTCTGAACTTGTTTATTAAACACTCAAGTCATTGATCCTTTTCTTGCTTTGACCAGGTTTTCCCATCTTCTGATTGATAGATTCTCGTGTAAGAGTGTTCATTCTGTATTTTTTCTGAATGTTTTCACATCTATTAGTAATTTAACTGTACTTAACTATGTTCCTGTGTCTGCCATGTACATTGTTCAGTTTTCACATTACATTCCTGTACTTTGACAGAAGAAATGAGCAGGTAATCCAAGTATCAGTTTGTCGCAGGCCAGCCCAGAATGCCAAACTACACCTCTTTTCAGATTCTGTAAAACTACAGTAGAAACAATATGCAGTTCCACTAGCTTATACTAAAAAAAACACACACATACAGAGGAGTGGGTACTTAACTTGGATTTTAAAAGTGCTCAATCAGTTGAATACATAACATGGGTGAGGGACAGGAGCAGTGAGTGAAGATGTCATGCTCTTAATAAATTCACTGACATTGACTGGTAGAATCAGGAACAAAAAGCCCAGAATCAGCAGGCATATATTTGATTCCATCTTTTTCATCTTGAACCTTGAAAGTACAGTACAACATAATGAAACCCCACTATTATCTCCTGATCGAGATTTTTCTGCAGAGATAGGCTGCTTTTTCAGTATTCACACATTAGCCCCAAATCTATGAATCATGTCATGTGTTACTTTTCCTATGTAAGTTTTGGTGTATTCCTATAATATTTGTGAAATTATTTTGCTAGATTCACTGAGCAGAATAACTGAGCAGAATTACTGAGCATCCAGTCTGAAGTACAAGTGTGAACTGGGCTGGCCACTTTAACTCTCCCACATTTGACCAAGGCCTCAATGCTTAACAATGAACGGGTAAATGGGGGGATATCTAAGGGAAAATGAAGACTCATTATGGTTTGGAGTGAGTATGCAGTGACCTGACAAAGTCACATTCCTGTTTACTTCATGAAAAGTACACACATGGTCTTTTTTACAGTTGTATTTTATATTTCTTTGCTTGACTGACAGTCATATCTGAGTTTTGACCATCAGAGTACAAATCACAGACCACAAAATACTATTCTGCCATCACAATTCTTAATTGCACACAAATTTCAATTAAGCATGTTTTATCCCAGTAGTGAAGAATATATTTTTCCTCTACTCCAGTATCAGTTTGACCAAATGATATTTATAGAGTGTGGTCATGTGAGTTATAACAATGGATCCCGATAAATGTTGGTACGCCAGCCAGGTCGTCTTTAATTAACAGAAATGGCATAGAATGATGCCTACAAACTAAAGTAAAACAAAGCAAGCAGGTCTGGCTCAGAGCTCCATCTCTCTTAAGCGTCGGTCCAGACTGAAATGCTACCTTCTATGAGCGTCTCGAAAAAAATAGTCCTCCAACTGGAAGGGGTGAAATCAATTGCCATCACTAGGTATCTTCTGGCAATGGTGAACAGAAAGAAACAATACCGTTAGCGTTAGTGCCTCCTCTCATCCTGGGGGGTGGACTGCTGACTGACGATGAGTCAGGAAGGTGATCCTCAGACACAAATGTGTGACAAGAGTTGCCCGTTTTCAGCAGAACCCGCCAGTGATAAAATTAAATAAATATACTTTTGGATTACAACCTACTTATCACAAGCAGGTTTTCAAGCACTTTTCTCCTTTGGTCTAATGATTAGGAATGCTCTGTACTTAATCCCTCGTGGCCTATTAATTTTACAATGTCACACACACGCGTCAGAAGAATACCTTCCCAGCTCATCACAGGTATGTAATGCCCCATTGGGGTGAGGGGGTCATTGTCGCTAACAGCCTTGCCTTTTTTCTCCTCCTCTGCAGCAGTAAGAAGACGCCCCATGAGCGAAAATAACCCGACCCTCCTAGCTGTAGGACTATGTGGTGTTGTGGGTCCACAACTCGTTTAGCAAAGGCCATTTAAATAAATAATCACCGCTGTCGTGGCGGCTTGGCGAGGGGGCATTGGACCGTAGCAAGCCACGGGGCGATCTGCGGTGTGGGCGTTTCTCACCGAGTGCACAGGTGAGGAACTGTCCACATCCGTGATTGTTCCCGTGGCTAATGTGCTGCAGCTGCTATGGCCCCTTGCTATATAAAAAGAAGCGTGAGTCGGATAGGAGGAAGATCAAAAAAAGAACAAGAAAAGAAAGATCAGAGAAAGTGATGGAAACAGTGAGGAGAGAGAGAGAGAGAGAGCGAGCGAGCAAGTCGGTGTAGCAGGAAGCGAGCAAGAGCAAGCTCGCGGCAGCTGAGTAGACGGCCTGGGTGTTTGGCCAACACCTGGGAGAAATGGTTGTGGTTGCTCCCGCAGAGTTTGTTTTGCAGGGCTGGAGTGACCGGAAGGCGCAGGACTCTCCGCAGAAGGTAGCGGGAGTCGGGACTTCGGACGTGGTGTTCCCTGCGTGAGAGCCTTGGTCGTGGGGAATTCCCAAGTCGCTGTCCGGAGGAGCCGACCGGAGCCAAGGATCGGTAAGGCAACTGACAGCAGAGGCAGGCACAAAGGTCAGTTGCATAGAGAGAGCGTCTCACTTGTTGCAGGGCCCAGATGGGTGAAGCAGGAGAGACGCTAGTTTAAAAGAAGGCACCGGGCTTGTTGTTGGTTTTAAACATTGCTTCCATAGAACGTTTTAACCTCTGGTTTTAAAGTATCATTTTTTGTTGTATTTTTAACCTCCACGATTTCTTTTAATGGATTATTTATTTAATGAAGATTTGTGAATCACTGCACTATTTATTGCACACTTTTTGTTTTTGATCGTCTCTTTAATAAAAGCACTTCTGCACTTTTTGTACCATCCCCTTGCTCGATTGTTATTGCCTTCACTGACTAGCACATCGGTGACATTACCGATGGTGTTGGGTTCAAGGGCTCCCAAGCAGCGATGGGAGCATGGAGCCGAACCCGCATCGTCACAGGCTTTAAAGGTCCAATGCCTACTCATGTCATTGTCTCATTTGAACCCAGACTTGGTGAAAGAATGAAGCTTCCTGTGACAGACCTGCTCTCATTTCTCAAAGCCAAGCAGGCTACTTATTTTTGTTTCCATTTTGTTTCCTTGAGCACTGATTTTTTAGTTATTTTATTTGAGAGTTAAAAAGGACCCAACACTTTTGACAGACTCTACCTGCAATTGTTCACCTGTCCACAACATACTATTATAAATAAATACCCATCAATAGTTCTTTTATGGTCAAAGTCAGATGGAAGACCACAGAATAAGGATCACTCTGTTGTGATAATATACACTGTTCTACTCAATCTAGGTATTGTTTTGCCCAAGAGGAAGAATACAAATCTGTCTGTTTACAGTACAATGGGAAAATGGTGTCCTGCATTATTTAAAAGACAAAATGACTGTATATCTACCATACATTACAATCAATCAATCAATCAATCAATCAACATTTATTTATATAGCACATATTCATACAAAAAAATGTAGCTCAAAGTGCTTTACAAAATGAATAGAAAAATAGAAGACACAATAAAAAATAAACATAAGTCAACATTAATTAACATAGAATAAGAGTAAGGTCCAATGGCCAGGGTGGACAGAAAAAACAAACAAAAAAAACTCCAAAAGCTGGAGAAAAAAATAATAACATAACATAATAATATTAATAAATAATAATAACAAGAGAACACATATTCTTCAGTACTTGGCACCAGTACAGTATATTCTTCATTGATGCCACCCTTAATTTTCACTAAATATATCAATCACAGAATGGCGGCAAACCCTTTAACCAACTTATATTTCTCCATATTACCCTTTTCTATACTCTCTATTACTTTTTCTCTATCCTGTTTGGTGGAGAAGGAGACATTTCAGTATTACCGTAAGCAAGGGTGCTTAATACATAACTGTATTTGTCTTACTAAATTTAATGAAATTGTAACCTGCCTGATGTATTGATGTCTTAAATTCATTCATAAAAGAGAAGATATCCATCATTCAGGATTACATAGCCTGGAATCAATGCAGTTCCCTCAAGGCGTACCGATGCATACATTTGCTGTTTAACCTAATGTGCATGTCTTTCAAACTGTCTGAAAACTGAAAAGTTCATTAAAACTTCAGACGGTCACTGGCAGTATGTGTACATTTCACATACATAGTGGCCATGCTAGGTTTCAAATCCAGGACACTGAGGTAACATTGCTAGCAAATGTGCTACCTTCCTCAATGGTAAAAATATCTGCACAAAATGCAACATTTTTAATATCTCAGTGACCATTAACATCCATCTTTTCTCTATACATTGTTTTAACTTTTTTTAAAAAAAAGGCCATTCCAAATAGATCTAAAATGTAGAGTTCATTATAAAGCCCTATTGTAGCCATGTGTGAGTGATATGAAAAGGTTAGCTCACTCACGTGTATGAAATCTCTAAATAGCTAAAGATCAAAAAACAGTCGAGTAATGCCTCTCTTTAATTGCACATGATGGAACTTGACTAGCTTAGTCATGCCACAATGTCCTACTTTACACACAGAGTTAATCTACTGTGAAATGAGATCTGTAAACAGTGGATATCTGCTAAATCCCCCTGTCTCATCTACCGGAGGCAGGCACGTAATGGACATTCAACCGACCTGTCTCCAGAGCTGGAACAATAGGTTTATTAAACTGAAATTAATCTTGCTTGCAATAGGGGGCTTTGCGCACCCATGCACATTCCTTTACTGATCAAAGGAGGTCAAATAAAAGGGCTGCATTAGGAAGCGAAACACCTGATTTTTCACCTTCCCCATTGCCTGGCGCACTTTCAATATGAATCAGCAGTGACATACTACATAGCACTAAATTACAGCATTAGATTTTAAAATTATATGCAATTAAAATAATAGACGCTTGCAAAAATGACATAGCAGGTTTAAATGAGACTGTTGATAATAATAATAACCTTATTGAAATCATATTGACATTCTCCAGAAGAAAATAAAGAGAGACTGGTATAAGTCTGGAGACACATTAAGGGTCAGTGGCTGTTTTATTAGGGATTATGTGTTTTTGAAATTTGATTATCAGAATTAAGGCTTGTGGTTTTAAATGGTGTGATGGTGCAGGTGTTCAAAACAGGCTTTTGTTTAAGAAGTAGTGACAAAAATAGAAGTTTAAGTCATTTTGACATCTCAAATGTCCTCAATTATTTCAATAATCAAAGCATAACATGATTGATACTGTAATGTGCAAATTTAACATTTTCATGCACACACCCACATTGTATTAATATAGAAGTGTTGTTTAATCTAACACACATGAGAGCATCTGGAGAACAATATTTACACACATGGATAAATGTGCACACTCCACCCTGACTGCCACGAGAGCTGCCATGAGGGCCATGAAGTAGCAGTGCTAACCACTGCAACACCCAACTGTACTTTGTTGTATGAATATTTTGGAGAAGAGGTATGTCTCTATTAGATACCTGACCTTAATCTGGGACTTCCTGTGGGGTCACATGTTCCTCTTTTTAGCCAGCGTATGCAGGCTTACCGTGAATAAATACAAATCTGTTCTGCTCAGGGAGTCTTCTATCCACACATATTATTCTGTTTATCATAGCAATATACAGAATTTAATGAACAAAATGATAAAAAGAAAAGCAGGATTTGATCTCCTAGAAACACCACTGTAGTTGGTTGCATATGTACAGTAGCAACAGGTTAGTTTTGTACACATTACAAAGCAAGTGTGGGAAACGTGGGCTTTGTCATCAGCTATACCAGTCTGTAATTGTGCAATGACTAATATGTTTCTCTGTGGCCTATGGACAGTACTTAGAAGAAGAAGAAGACATTGTATATATAAAGCACTTTTCAGGATACTCAAAGCACTTTACTTAGAGCCATTTCAACCACTGCCAATGTGCAGCATCCACCTGGATGATGCGATGGCAGCCAGTACACTCACCACACATTAGTTATTAGGGGGTGAAGGGGTGAGAGTCCACAATGACCAGGCTGTGATGGACAATTTAGCTCAGACATTAGGAAACATCCTACTCTTTTTGAGTATTGTCCAGGGATCTATTATACAATACAATACAAAACATTTTTTTTGTATAGCCCAAAATCTTCTGCCTCTTGATATGCCCCCAGCCTTGACTCTCTAAGAAGACAAGAAAAAAATCCCAAAAAAACCCATGTAGGGAAAAATTGAAAGAACTCTTGGGAAAAGCACTTCAACAAAAGACCCCTTTTTCCAGGTAGGTTGTGCATGCAGTGGGTGTCAAAAAAGGGGGTAAATACAATACAATACACAGAACAGAACACAAGTAATCCTCAATACAGTATAAAAATAAAAATCTTACAAGTACGGAGCAGAATTCAACAGTAGATGATATCACATAATATGATTTGGATTTGTTTAGAGTCCTGGAGACCTCAGCCACCAAGCCGCCTCCCCCATTTGGCCATTCCACAGCTGAAACAGTGCTGGGCCAGCCAATCCGATGAAAGGACCCCTCTACCCCACGATTCCTGTGATCCCCCATCAGGGATGACTTTACCTTAGGCAGGCAAAACAACCTGGCAGGTGGGCCGTGGCACCAAGTGCCACATTTGAGTACAGAGAAGAGAAACAGAATAGGTGAGGGTTAGTAACAAATTATAACTATCATGTTACTTGTGTTTTAGTGCTAATAACTAACAACAAATCTCTTTGAGGAGATTCTGGTCCACCATCCGGCATCTCAGTAGAAGGAAGCAGTGCAGTGTCAACACTGTATATGGTGGGGATGGTGCGCTGCTGACCTACTCGGGACGTTGTGGATCGGTGAGGGGAGTACTTCGAAGACCTCCTCAATCACACTAACATGCCTATAAATGGGGAAGCAGAGCCTGGGAACTCGGAGGTGGACTCCCCCATCTCTGGGACTGAGGTCACCAAGGTAGTCAAAAAACTCCTTGGTGGCAGGGCCCCAGTGGTGGATGAAATACACCCGGAGTTCCTCAGGGCTCTGGATGTTGTAGGACTGTCTTGGTTGACATGCCTCTGTAACATCACATGGACATCAGGGACAGTGCCTCTGGATTGCCAGACAGGGGTGGTGGTCCCCCTCTTTAAGAAGAGGGATCACACTCTTCAGCCTCCCTGGAAAAGTCTGTTCGGGGGTCCTGGAGAGGAGGGTCCATCAGATAGTTGAACCTCGGATTCAGGAGGAACAGTGTGGTTTTCGTCCTGGTCGCGGAACAGTGGACCAGCTCTACACCCTTGGCAGGGTCCTGGAGGGTGCATGGGTGTTTGCCCAAACAGTCTACATGTGCTTTGTGGACTTGGAAAAGGTGTTCGACTGTGTCCCTCGGGGAATCCTGTCGGGGGGTGCTCCGAGAGTATGCGGTACTGGACCCCCTGATAAGGGCTGTTCGGTCCCTGTACAACTGGTGTCAGAGCTTGGTCTGCATTGCCGGCAGTAAGTCTAATGCATTTCTGGTGAGAGTTGGACTCCACCAGGGCTGCCCTTTGTCACCAATTCTGTTCATAACTTTTATGGACAGAATTTCTAGGTGCAGCCAGGGCGTTGAGGGGGTCCGGTTTGGTGGGCTCAGGATTGGGTCACTGCTTTTTGCAGATGACGTTGTCCTGTTTGCTTTATCAGGCCATGATCATCAACTCTCTCTGGATCGATTCGCAGCTGAGTGTGAAGCGGCTGGGATGGGAATCAGCACCTCCAAATCCAAGACCATGGTCCTCAGCTGGAAAAGGGTGGAGTGCCCCCTCAGGGTTGGGAGTGAGATCCTGCCTCAAGTGGAGGAGTTCAAGTATCTCGGGGTCTTGTTCACAAGTGAGGGAAGAATGGAGCGGAAGATCAACAGGCGGATCGGTGCGGCGTCTGCAGTGATGCGGGCTCTGCATCAGTCTGTCGTGGTGAAAAAGGAGCTGAACCGTAAGGCAAAGCTCTCAATTTACCCGTCGATCTACGTTCCTACCGTCACCTATGGTCATGAGCTATGGGTAGTGACCGAAAGAATGAGATCGCAAATACAAGCGGCTGAAATGAGTTTCCTCCGCAGGGTGTCTGGGCTTTCCCTTAAAGATAGGGTGAGAAGCTCAGTCATCTGGGAGGGGCTCAGAGTAGAGCCGCTGCTCCTCTGCGTCGAGAGGAGTCAGATGAGGTGGCTTGGGCATATGATCAGGATGCCTCCTGGACGCCTCCCTGGTGATTTGTTCTGGGCACATCTAACCGGGAGGAGGCCCCGGGGAAGACCCAGGACATGTTGGAGGGACTATGTCTCTCGGCTGGCCTGAGAATGCCTCGGGATTCCCCCAGAAGAGCTAGAAGAAGTGGCCGGGGAGAGGGAAATCTGGGCATCTCTGCTCAAGCTGCTGCCCCTGCGACCCGATCTTGGATAAGCGGAAGAGGATGGATGGATGGATGGATGGACTAACAACAAAGATGCAGTCTGTACAGTTAATCAGCAGCTCTAGTCAGGGTATGTAAAACTGAAGTAGTGAGTCTTCAGTCGAAATTTGAAAGCTGAGACCAAAGGGGCATCTTTTATAGTAGCAGGCAGACCATTCCACAGTTTAGGGGCCCTATAACTAAAATCTCAACCTCCCACTGTTATTTTATTAATCCTGAAATGATAAGCAGACTGGCATCCTGAGATCTTAATGTACGTTCAGGTTTGTAAGTCATGTTAAGTTCAGACCTTAGGAGAATTTTGAAATCTGCCCTAAACCTAAATGGGAGTCAATGTAAGGATTTGAGAACTGGAGTTATGTGTTTGTATTTTCTTGTTCTTATAATAATTCTTGCAGCAGCATTTTGGATTAACTGGAAGCTGTATAAAGAACAGTTTGAACATCCAGTGAACACCACTTTGCAGTAGTCAATCCTACTAGAAATTAAAGCATGAATTAATTTCTCAGAATCCTAATTTAGAAACACCTTAATTTCCCAACATTTTTAAGATGGAAGAAACATGATTTGTAATGTGCACTTTAAATGACTTGCTAGAGTCAAAGATAACTCCTAGATTGCGGGCTGATTTAGTAGAATTAAAGGTGATTCCAACTGAGTTAAATGATGACAAAATATTGTTGCAATCAGCATAATTCCCTCCAATAATTAACATCTCTGTTTTATCTGTATTTAAAGACAAGTAGTTCTCATCCATCCACTCCTTTAATTCACTAACACAACTAATTAAAGACAACATCGGAGAAACTTTGTTTGGTCTAAAAGAAAGGTATAACTGGGTGTCATCTGTGTGCAAATGAAAATTAAAATTTTTCTATTGATTGATCACAGACTTTATTACAGCTAATGATAAATACCCCAGATTAGCTCAAAACCACATTCTTTGTGCTCGGAGTATCCATGACATTGAAAGTTTTACCAAAATTTTTACTTTCAATAATAATAAAAAGTGATAAATTAATGGAAGGAAGCAAATATGAAGTTAGAATACAATCACACAATGTAACATTCGGCATATAGGTAAAAACAATACTGTACAACATACTGCAATGTAGTAATTATGTTTTTTGGCTTTGTTCTGTCTGTATTATACTTTTTCATAATTTGCTGTTTATTAATTACTAGCAAAATACCCGGGCTTAGCAGCGGTGAAGTACTGCCTTAAAATTTTTATTAAGAAGAAAATTAAACCTTTTTAAACTGAGGGAAAATATACCAATAATTATTTGTTAAGGATCTCCTTGTATACCACATTGTGAGTTTGGCCCTCCGGTTGTAATATGACCAAGCTGTGCGCTGAGCTTACTCTTGAGCATGCAACGTACAGTTGGCCATGTGAACAGTAATCTTGTTTCAAATCTCACAGCTTGGATTGCTGCTGTCATAAACGGTTTGAGTTTCATGGTTTGTTTCAATTACGACAGTATTTGCAGGACTTTTTGTGTTGAAGTGACATTCGGCATCTGTCAAGCGTTGTAAGCATACAACCGGTTTCATCGATAACTTCGCCTCCAGCTTTTGAGAGTTTAAACATTTGTAAACATCAAAGTGTCAGCTACTCAAATCGTCACCTGTGAATCTAAGATGTTTAAGAGGCATTGGTGGTTGTCCAAAGGTGTAAAATATTTGGCCATTTCGGTACACTTGAAAGCGACAACCGAACAATTCAGCGGCAGCCATCAACTCACATGCAGAACCATAGGTGAAGGGCTTAAGCATTTCACTCTTATAGTGCTCCTGTGTAGTATAATTATCTCCTGTACCGTCATCAGTCCACACCTTGAACCTGTCCCAGTAATTCAATACATAAGACACAATTTTTCTCCAGATATCAAGAGTGAGCCTGATATGGCCATGCAATATGTAACACAGAGAATGTAAAAGGCAGGAGCCATCTCCGGGCATGGAAACTCGGTAAGTGACAGTTCTTTGATCGATGGTGATCACCTCGATAGACATGTTAATGGGGGTACGGTTGGAACGGTAAAGGAAATGGGTACCTGAACATTGTAATCTAAGTCTAAAATACCTACACAATAACTATAATCGTAATAAACGAACAATAAAACAGCAGAGAAGGCTGAAGTTATCAGCAGGGAGACATGAATCCCGTGGCGAAGCAAGGAAGGGAATGAAGGGACCGGAGCAACGGACAGCCTTATATAGGCAGGCAGCCAACAACGTGGGAGGCGTTGAGATGGGGGACCCAACGCCGCCTCACACGGCGACCGAGCTGCAGGCTATGGACGTATATATGTGCTTAAGTAGGATTCAGTTAGCGTTGGGAACCCGCGTACCAAATTTCTTGAAGATGGGGCCCATAGGTAACAAAGACCTTTGGAAAACTCAGTATGGTGGCCGACAGTGGCATCATACTACCGAAATAAGTACTTACATCGGTTTCGGTTAGTGCAGGGAAGCCGCCTACTATTACTAATTTTGTGATGATGGGGCCATAAATAAGAAAGTTTAACATGGCGGACGTTGTCGACCGTTATGACTGTTACGTGTAGAATTTCGAAATGAAACCTGTTCAACTTTTGTAAGTAAGCTGTAAGGAATGAGCCTGCCAAATTTCAGCCTTCTACCTACACGGGAAGTTGGAGAATTAGTGATGATTCAGTGAGTGAGTCAGTCAGTGAGGGCTTTGCCTTTTATTAGTATAGATGTTGGTATTATGTAATATGTTCAAAATATGTGTAGTTATTTTCATTTTCACCCTATTTCCAACATGTGGAGCCTAAGTAGGAGACAACAAAACCCTGCAGCTGGAGAACTGGCCCCAGTAAAGATTTAAGGAAAAAATGAAGTTCTCCTTACCACTTCGGGATTGGATTCTTTTTGACTCCTCTATTTGGTTTATGATTCTTGGTATTTTTTGAGGTTTCCCACCTTTTGGGCCCTGATTTATCTATGAGGTATAGTTTCTGCTTTGTGATTTGTGGGATTTGTTTCTTTTAGGTTTTTTGCCTCTTAAGCAAAGACCATGTTTTTTTTCTTTTTCTATTCCCTTGCTTTTCATGTTCTATATAACAAAGTTTGATTTTTTTCCTGATGAGAGATTTTTAATATTCTCCTTTCTTCCATTTCCTGAGAGTTGGAGGTTTTTGCTGATTAAAAGCCTTTCCCCCATTTCTTGGCCTGTTTGGGCCATTTGAGGTGAGGCCTACTATGTGGAGCCAGACCTGAGTGAAGTGCTTGTTTGGCTTGTGGTTTATGGAGGCCTGCATCCCTTTTTGAGATTTTTAAGTGAAAGGATCGCAACAACTAAAATGTGTATATGTCATGCAGTATATTAGTGCCTGAGAGCACAGGCACTAATGGAAAGCAGTGAGCCCCCTCTGTTCATGACACATACTGTACTACTTGTTACACTGACATTAAAAAAGTGTGTTTTTGAACCTTCTGATAAGAAATTATATTGCACTACTATCTCCATGACTGGTGACAATATGGAGAGATTGGGCAGAGGACGCAGGTATTCTGTGACTTAATGCAGACTTTATTACAGCAATATTTGAGACAGATCATTAGATTTGATAGTAAGTCAGGACTTTTTAAAAAGATGTCAAAACAGGACAGAAGAATTTTCTGACAATTGCTGTTGTGTTACCATGCCCCATAGTGATGCCAACAAGTTAGGTTCAGTGAGATAAATTTAGAAATGTGTTAGTGCTTCATTCAATTTCAATATTCTGTGACTACATCAGTGCAGTCAGTCAGTCAATCAGTAATTTAACTACCTTGCTTTGTACTGAACAGAGTCACAGGGGTATGCAGGAGCCAATCCCAGCTAGAATAATTCACAAGGAGGGGAACAAATCCTGGACTGGGTGCCAGTCCATGGTAGGGTGAACACACACACACACACACTAAACACACAACTCAAGCCAAAACTAGGGCCAATTTAGAAACGCAAATTCACTTAACCTGCATGTCTGTGGAAGGAAAATGGAGCACTTGGAGGAAACCCACACAGACATGGGTACAACATGCAAACTTCACATAGAGAGGATTCAGGATGCAAACCCTGGTCTCCTTACTGCGAGGCAGCAGCACCACCACTGTTTCACTGTGCTGCCCTGCTTTAATGTACACTATTTAAAATATTTCCATTGTAAATCGCATAGAGTAAGAAATCTTCCTGTTTTATTGTACTTTTATTTTAATCAATCAGTTTTTACTTTTTATGTTTCACAGCGGGCGGCACGGTGGAGCAGTGGTAGTGCTGCTGCCTCGCAGTTTGGAGACCCGGGTTTGCTTCCCAGGTCCTCCCTGCGTGGAGTTTGCATGTTCTCCCCTTGTCTCCGTATGTTTCCTCCCACAGTCCAAAGACATGCTGGTTAGGTGCATTGGCAATCCTAAATTGTCCCTAGTGTGTACTTGGTGTGTGGGTGTACATGTGCCCTGCAGTGGGCTGGAGCCCTACCCAAGATTTATTCCTGCCTTGCGCCCTCTGCTGGCTGGGATTGGCTCCAGCAGACCCCTGTAACCTTGTGTTAGGATATAGCGGGTTGAACAATAACTGACTGACTGTTTCACAGATCTAGGGGTGCTATACAATAGCTGACCCCACACTCTGACCTCCAAAGGTTATATGAAAAGAACTTTTCCTCAGGGATTAATAAAGTATATCAATATAAAAGAAATCTAGAGTGGCAATGTCAGTGGTGCTGCCTCTTTATAGATCCTGCTTAAAAATTCTGAATCCTGTGTCTGCTTAGGTAACCTCTCCCCAAAGCTTTCATTAAGTTTCAATTGTTAGTTCCAGGTTGGATCTATGTAAGTGTGTGTGTGTGTGTGTGTGTGTGTGTGTGTGTGTCTGTGTGTGTGAGTTGGACCCACTATGAACTGATTCCCATGTCAACGGCTGTTTCCTGCCTAGCATCCAGGACTTCCAGGATAGGCTGTGGTACTCTGAATTGTGTTAAGGTTTAACATAGTATATTATATTTCACATTTCCTAGAGGGCTCTTTTGAGAAGTGTCTTGCAATTAGTTTACAATATTACTGTTGTGAGAAGGCACAGATAGTCTCAAAACAGTTGAGGTGCTAAGCAGGCAAACCCAATTTAATTTCAAACAAAACAAATCCAAAGAACTTAATAGACACACAATGGCCTCTTATTGCTCTTTAGAGGTGTTTCCAGAGAATTACAGGTCTAGAGTCATTCCTGAGAGTTGGACCGTCAGGTTCAAATGAGACTACACCTTCCAGGGTCGTCTCCCTTTTAAATTGGCCAAACTGGAAGAGGCTGGGCTTCTCTGGCTCTATTGCCCTCAATGGACGGTTTCTTTGTGTTGTGAAGGGAAAAGGAGACAAGACTGTTAGTGACCTGTGGTAGGCTGGCACCCTGCCCAGAGTTTGTTTCCTGCTTTGCACCATGTGTTGGCTGGGATTGGCTCCTGCAGACCCCCGTGACCCTGTAGTTCGCATATAGCGGGTTGGATAATGGATGGATGGATGGACTGTTAGTGACAGCACTACATACCTTAGGTGAGCCTGGAAGGAGACCCTCTGGTATGCATGCATGACACTGTATAATTCAAGGAAATCAAACAAGTTTACCAAACATTTACTTCTGTCATTTTAGAATGAGCACCCTACTAATGTGGTTAACATGGTTGGAAAAAAAAATGTCAGTTTATGTTACTTACTCAGGGTCAACACAGAAAGGGAAATGTGTTTAACTTTTGTTATTGTAGGGACAATGGGCCTCCAAGACTCCTAGTTCAAAGGTCTGTTCAGCAGATTTTACTGCCACTGTAAAAAACAGACAGAAGTAATATCAGACAAACTAGAGAGTCAAACTGCATGTAAACACATAGGTGCCAATAATGCAGAATCAGAAATTGAAACATTGAAGGAGATGTGCTATTTAGCTTGTATTTAGAGGGTGAAGGAAGCTGGCATTTTTCTAGACACAGGTTGTCCCAAGAATGAATCAGAGTTCAACAAGCATATGACCACATAGCTATTACAACCCATTTATGGTCCTCTTTTTACATACAAGGGAAATAATATTATCAGAACCTTTGTCTTGCTGTGTGTTCTTTATCTAAGTGTCATGAGTCATTCCACGTAGCCAAATGCAACCAATCCTATCTTTACATTGGAAAAATAAACAGTACACATCATTTCCTGAAACCAGACTTCTCTAGTAATTTACAAGTACTTTCAATAAGTAATGTCCCACTGACCTTCTCTCCAAATGTAATCAGTTGAAAGGTAAACATTTAACTGTGTTGTACTGCCTGCTATTTCATCACAAAGTCACATGGCTAAAGTGAAACTTAACTTGTGGTTGGGTTTGCTGTCATTTGCATTTAACTAGAATTTTTTGTTAGTAATTAATTGTTGCTACAAATTAAGGTAAGACTTACAAGTGATGCCTGGCAATGACAATTATGACAGTTTTTACTATAGTATCTACTGCCTTGTGAACAAAGTGCTGTTTTTATACTGTTTAAAACTAATTCTGTCTTCTTTGATAGGTTTTGTTTTACTTTACCTTTTCTTCTAATAAAGAAAATTGATCTCAAAGAAATCATAGTGTAATACTTTGATAGTAGTAACTGTAGCAAGCTGTGGCGCATCTAATCTAATATCTAATAAAGAGGTGAGCAGCTGATGTAAAAGTAAACTGCATAAGAACATTGTCATCCTCAGCTTGTGGCTGTCCAACACATTCAATGAAAAATTACGAATTCACCTTAAAATATGGTTTAACAATTATCAACAATTTCCTAATATTATCAAAAAAAATTTGGAAGTGCATGTCGTATGTTCTTACTAACCCTCCCCTTTTCTGCTTCTTATCTCAGAATCCTGCTGTTGCACGTGATGCCACTCCTAAGCTATTCTTGTCCCTGAAAGGTGACATCAGTGTGATTGGAAAGGTTGAAATTGAAAAATTACATCTGTAACACCAGAGTTTCTTATTTTAATTCATCTTATCCATTTGTGGATTTATTTATTTATGTACAAAAATGTATAATGCTCAGGAAGGGGAAACTTGTTATTTTTTACTTGTTAATTATAAAATTCACTGAAACAATATGAAGTTTTTCTTTACACAGAGAACCATAGACACATGGAATAAGCTACCAAGTAGTGGGGTAGACAGTAGAACTTTAGAGACTTTCAAATATGTGATGTTATTTTGGATGAATTAAGTGGTGTGGCGGGCGGCCGAGTTCCATGCCCGGCCGGGACGCCCCTTCGTTGTATGTTCCGGGGGAGCAACCATGGGCTGCTCAATACCTACCCCGGGACACTTGGTGGCAAGGCTCCCTGGCTGACGGGGGTCCCTCAGCTTCCCGCGGGGCTCCATGGGCCTTGTTGGGATCTGAGGTTGCCGCCAGGGCGTGCTGCATGGGTCCCTGAGCATGGCTGGACGAATCTTCAGCCCCGCCCGGAAGTGCAACCGGAAACTTCTGGGTGGGCTATAAGAGGGGCCAGCAACCACCATTCAGCAGCCAGAGTCAGGAGGAGGAGGACAAAGCTTGGAGGAGTGGTGGAGGAAGAGCAGCAGGAAAAGAAGAGTGTGCTTGGTGTACTGTGCTTGGGACTGTGTTGTGCCTGTGGGGATTACAGGGAGCACTTGCCCCACAGGTGAAGAAAAATAAAAGTTTTGTTTATTTTATACATGCCCCCAGTGTGAATCTGTGTCGGGTCGGGTTCTTATATAGTGCCTTTTATCACAGTGGGTAGGACTGGCAACCATTTTTGAGATGAATGGACTGCTCTTATCTAGATTGTTCTGATTTATCTAAGGTAAACAAAACTGTGGTTTTACCTGTGACAAATAACTGTGGAGATCCCAAAGAATGATTTTTCTCTGGGAATGCTTTTAACTGAAGTTTCTGTTTTCCTCTGTTTGTAGTCAACTGGTCTTATCACTATTCTTAAGATAACGGAAATTTGCATTATTTTGACTTTGTTTACATTTGAGATTGGCTTCTGTTTTTACTTTTTCTTCAGATACAGTATATGTTTCTACGCTTGTAAATGTTGTAAGGGTTTATACTTTGCTGTTATTGCATCATAATTAACATTAGCATTCTGCTAACTGCTTTGGAACTACGGACTGGGATACCCTGCAGGGATCTTATAGTGAGAACATTGAGGAGGTTGTTGACTGCACTACTGACTACATCAACTTCTGTATGGACATTGTAGTTCCAGTAAAAACAGTATGCTGCTATACTAACAACAAGCCATGGATTACAAGTGACATCAAGGGCCTTCTGAACCAGAAGAAAATGGCTTTTAAAGGCGGTGATCAGCATGAGCTCATGAGCTCAAGCACATGCAGAAGGAACTCTGAGTCCAGCTCAGGGTGGTGAAGGAGCAGTACAAAAGAAAACTGGAGCAAAAGTTGCAGAATAACAGCGTGAAGGAAGTGTGGGATGGGATGAAGATCACCACTGGCTGCACCATCGAGAGAGACATGGAGAGAGAAAACCAGATGAACAACTTCTTTAACAGGTTTGACCACCCTAACCCACTCTAACCTCACCTCACCTCTCACTCTAACCAGTACTGCACCCTCCACGTATCCTTCTGCTGATACCAGCAGCAGTTTCCCCCCACCCACAATTACAGCAGCCCAGGTAAGCAGAGAGCTGAGGAGACTTCGTGCCAGCAAAGCAGTGGGTCCATATGGAGTATTGCCACGACTGCTGAAGGCCTGTGCGCTGGCAGGGGAGAGTCCCGAGGCTTTGGAAAATATCTTGCATCACCCCAGTCCCAAAGGTATCAGATCCTAGTGAGCTGAATGACTTCCAGCCTGTTGCTCTGACGTCACATGTGATGAAGACCATGGAGCTGCTGCTGCTTCATCACCTGAGGGCACAGGTCTGTCATGCCCTCGACCCTCTGCAGTTCGTATACCAGGAGAAGGTGGGAGTGGAGGATGCCATCATCTATATGCTACACCGACCCCTCTCCCACTTGGACAAAGACAGTGGTGCTGTAAGAATTATGTTTCTGGACTTCTTTAGCACCTTCAACACCATCCAGCCTCTGCTCTTTAGGGACAAGCTGACAGAGATGGGAGTAGATTCATACCTGGTGGCATGGATCGTGGACTATCTTACAGACAGACCTCAATATGTGTGTCTTGGCAACTGCAGGTCTGACATTGTGGTCAGCAACACAGGAGCGCTGCAGGGGACATCGCTTTCTCCGGTCCTGATCAGCCTATATACATCAGACTTCCAATACAACTCGGAGTCCTGCCATGTACAAAAGTTCCCTGACGACACTACTATCGTGGGCTGCATCAGGAGTGGGCAGGAGGAGGAGTATAGGAATCTAATCAAGGACTTTGTTAAATGGTGCGACTCAAACCACTTACACCTGAACACCAGCAAAATCATGGAGCTGGCGGTGGATTTTAGGAGACCCAGGCCCCTCATGGACCCCATGATCATCAGAGGTGACTGTGTGCAGAGGGTGCAGACCTATAAATACCCGGGAATGCAGCTGGATAATAAATTGGACTGGACTGCCAATACTGATGCTCTGTGCAAGAGAGGACAGAGCCGACTGTACTTCCTTAGAAGGCTGGCGTCTTTCAACATCTGCAATAAGATGCTGCAGATGTTTTATCAGCTGGTTGTGGTGAGTGCCCTCTTCTACGCAGTGGTGTGCTGGGGAGGCAGCATAAAGTAGAGGAACACCTAATGCCTGGACAAACTGGTGAGGAAGGCAGGCTCTATTGTAGACACGGAGCTGGACAGTTTGACATCTGTGGCAGAGTGATGGGTGCTGAGCTGGCTCCTGTCAATCATGGAGAATCCACTGCATGCACTGAACAGTGTCATCTCCAGACAGAGGAGCAGCTTCAGCGACAGACTGCTGTCACTGTCCTGCTCCACTGACAGACTGAGGAGATCGTTCCTCCCCACACTATGCGACTCTTCAATTCCACCCGGGGGGTAAATGTTAACATTATACAAAGTTATTGTCTGTTATACCTGCATTGTTATCAGTGTTTAATTTAATGTTGTTTTTATCAGTATGCTGCTGCTGGAGTATTTGAATTTCCCTTTGGGATTAATAAAGTATCTATCTATTTATCTATCTATCTAATCTGGTACTCCATAAGGAGCATCGTACATGAATAAACTGAATTAAAATGATTCATCAACAGCCCCGTTTTCGTTTAGCTTAGCAGTAAATTCACTGTTGCATCAAAGGAGCTTGTCATTTTGCTGTGGGTGTTAGGAATGCACAGATGGGGCTTTTTTTGGACCACAGTTTACCAAATAGAATTATCGCCTTCTTACTGTTACATCAGACATACCTCATTGTTTTGTTAGGTGATATCCTTTCTCATGGCGTAGATAAAAAGTAACTTTTGAGACTTGCCTTATTAATCTGGAGGGCCTCGCCAACAGTCATGAACAGGCCCTTGTATATAACTACTTGGACTTTGACAATCAACAGGTCTTTGGTACATTAGCGTTTAGTAAGGGTTGTGACATTTCGGTAGCCACACTAGATACAACTTCTACAGCTTTAAAATGGTTTTACTATGGTGACTCATCTACCACTAAATGTTCTCTGATGTTGTCTAGAAGACCTGTGTAAATTTTTGATTTTGCATGCTAAGTTCATGAGGCTGCTATGCAAAAAGGAAAAGCTTTGAACCTACTAATTATAGAAAACAGACCACTAAACTAAGTTTACATCAGCAGCTTCATTTTACACTGTACTGATTATTGTCTCATCTAGCAACAACAGTAACATTTATTTATACAGCACAATTTCATACAAACAATGTAGGTCAATGTCTGTTACATGTTGTCAAAGATCCACTACAAAACAGATTTTTTTTTCTGTGCTACACCACCATCATAATATGTATGTAAGTGGCTTTTTGATCTTGTTTCTTCTACTGCATGTATTGTGTCCTGAAATACAGTATTAGTTTTTTGGCAGAAATAAACATAATTTGTCAAAGGTTTATCCCTGTGATATGTGGACAACTCTTAAACAAGAGTGCTTTTATATGAATAATGGCACAGTGGTCAGCACTGCTGCTTTACATATCAAGAAGTCTGGGTTCAGAATAACAGAAAGTGGCTACTATGATAATCCAAGGGTTTTGTTCTCTGTAGTTAATAAACTACTTCAACCTGCATCTGGCCTAATTGTCTCCTCTACTGAAGTCTGTGAAAAATTCCTCCCCTTTTTCCACAACAAAATTAAAGATGTAAATAATACAACTAACATAAATCTATCATCCATTTATGTCTTTTCCTGTCTTCCCACTCCACCCAGCTCCTTTCTAAATTCTCACCAGTCACATCAGCATTTGTTAATGACCTGCTTTGTAATATGAGGCCGACTACTTGTGTGTTGGACCCCATCCCCACCACACTTCTTAAATCCTGCCTTCATGCCATAATGTCACAGGTTACGACAATAATAAATACATCCCTTGACACCGGTTTTGTGCCAGCCACTTTTAAAATTGCATCTGCAGCCCCAATGTTAAAAAAGTCTGGTCTTGATACTGACAAATTTCAGTCCATTTCTCACTTACCTTTTTTGTCAAACGTTGTTGAGCGTGTTGTAGCCTCCAAACTCACCAATTACTTAACCTCTAATAATTTGATGGAAACCTTTCAGTCTGGTTTGAGGGCACAGCACAGATTTGAAACTGCTCTGCTTCAAGTAACTAATGACTTGCTTATTAAAGCAGACTGTGGACAAACCAGCATATATAGTAAATTCTGTTAGACCTCAGTGCAGCATTTGCAATTGTCAGAAATGACATTCGACTGTCCAGAATGGAGAACATGCTGGGTATCTCTGGCACTGCCCTCCAGTGGTTCAAGTCCTATCTGACTGATAGGCAAGAGTTTGTTAGTCTTGGCAACAGCAGGTCCAGCTCAGTGCTGGTCACACAAGGGGTTCCTCAGGGCTTTGTTCTTGGCCCTTTGCTCTTCTGTATCTATATGCTTCCCCTTGACCATATCATTTGTAGCTATGGACTGGGATATCATTTTTATGCAGATGATACTCAACTCTATTTCAGTGTTAAAAGTGAAATTTCATCAGGGCTTTCTCAGCTCACAATTTGCCTCAAAGAAATTAAAATTGAACTCCTGCAAATTGGCACTAAAGCGCAACTTAAGAAAACAAGCTTCTCCTTAGTCACTCTTGACGGTGATCTCATCAGACCTTCTTCTAAGGTAAAGAATCTTGGTGTCATTTTTGATTCCTCCCTTTCCCATTTCACATACATAAACCACATTAAGAAACTTTCCTACTTTCACCATACTTTGCCTGTGTCATTCAGGATTGACTTTAAAATACTGCTTATGGTTTATAAAGCCTTAAATAATCTCGCTCCATCTTATATATCGGAATGCCTGACGCGTTATATTCCAAATCGTAACCTTAGATCTTCAAATGAGTGTCTCCTTATAATTCCAAAAGCTAAACTTAAAAGAAGTGGTGAGGGGCCTTCTGCTGTTATGCACCCAAAATCTGGAATAGCCTGCCAATAGGAATTCGCCAGGCAAATACAGTAGAGCACTTTAAAACACTGCTGAAAACACATTACTTTAACATGGCCTTTTTATAACTTCACTTTAACTTAATACTGATACCCTGTATGTTCAATTCTTCATAATAATTATTCATAGTGGCTCTAAAATCCGTACTGACCCCTACTCTCTCTTCTGTTTTTTTTTCCGGTTTCTTTGTGGTGGCGGCCTGCGCCACCACCACCTACTCAAAGCATCATGATGCACCAACATTGATGGACTGAAAGCCAGAAGTCTACGTGACCATCATCATCAGGTCCTTCCATGAAAACCCTAAATACAAAGAGGACTGTTTGATTTATGTTAGGTAGATTGCCCAGAGGGGACTGGGTGGTCTCGTGGTCTGGAACCCCTACAGATTTTATTTTTTTCTCCAGCCTTTGGAGTTTTATTTTGTTTTTTCTGTCCACCCTGGCCATCGGACCTTACTCTTATTCTATGTTAATTAATGTTGACTTATGTTTATCTTTTATTGTGTCTTCTATTTCTCTATTCATTTTGTAAAGCACTTTGAGCTACATTTTTTTTTGTATGAATATGTGCTATATAAATAAATGTTGATTGATACTTTAAACATATCCAGTGCTTGCTCATTCTTCTCCTTGTCTAATGTTGAGAAACTTATCCATGCTTTTATCACTTCTTACATCGATTATGTTAACTCCCTACTGGCAGGTGGCACTTCTAATCTTAACACAGCACCAGCTGATTCATAATTTTGC
Source organism: Polypterus senegalus (assembly GCF_016835505.1). Classification (NCBI taxonomy): domain Eukaryota; kingdom Metazoa; phylum Chordata; class Cladistia; order Polypteriformes; family Polypteridae; genus Polypterus; species Polypterus senegalus. The sequence goes on from NC_053161.1 coordinate 80,718,112, forward strand.
TACAAGGGTCTTTACACATCTAGGCAAGCACATAACCCCCTTCCTGCTTCACCTTCACTGGCTCCCTGTGTCTTACAGAATTGAATATAAAATTCTATTATTAACCTACAAAGTTTTAAATGGCCTTTCACCAAACTACATCAGTGACCGTCTCCATCAATGTACTCCTGTTCGCATTCTAAGGTCTTCTGATTCTGGCAGTCTTGTTGTGCCACATACTAACCTGCACTCTATGGGGCAGGGCTTTTAGTTGTATAGTGCCCAAACTTTGGAATGACCTCCCGAAATTAATTAGATCAGCTGACTCCATTCATTTTTTTAAAAGACAACTTAAAACGCATCTCTGTTCAGGAAGGCTTTTAACTTAACCTGACATTCTGCCTCCTCTTTCAGTCTTCCTCTCTGTCCAGATGCTCAGGATAATTTGTGTGTGTGTGTTATATCACAAATGATGTTATTTGCTAGGCTTTATTTTAATAAGTAGTATTTTATTCTGGTTTATTGTCTTTTATTCTGTTTAATGCCTTTGTATATCCTGTATCTATCCATCCCGCTGAATCCGAACACAGGGTCACGGGGGTCTGCTGGAGCCAATCCACAGCAGGACACACACAAACGCACCCACACACCAGGGCCAATTTAGAATCGCCAATCCACTTAACCTGCATGTCTTTGGGAGGAAACCGGAGCGCCCAGAGGAAACCCACGCAGACACGGGGAGAACATGCAAACTCCACACAGGGAGAACCCGGGAAGCGAACCCGGGTCTTCTAACTGCGAGGCAGCAGCGCTACCACTGTGCCACCGTGCCGCCCATCCTGTATCTATATGGTTTTAATTTTCTATTTAAGAAACATCTTTTTCCAATGAAACATATACCTGCTGTTTCTTTATGAGACTCTGTGGAGCGCCTTGAGCATGGGAAAGGTGCTATATAAATAAAATGTATTATTATTATTATCATTACTCCATTTACTATACACTAAACAATTTTCTTTACTCAGTTGAATTATGGACATTGATTTCACATGAACTGTTTGCTTTTACGGTACCCTATACTTCTACATTGTTTCAACACATACAATACATATTAAGCTAATTTAATGTAATTGTTTCTGCGGTGGGTTGGCACCCTGCCCAGGATTGGTTCCTGCCTTGTGTTCTGTGTTGGCTGGGATTGGCTCCAGCAGACCCCCATGACCCTGTGTTTGGATTCAGTGGGTTGGAAAATGAATGGATGGATGGAATGTAATTGTTTTCAAGTAAATTTAAGTTTTCAAGACAGTGCTCCATGATTATCATCCACTCTCAAGAGAAATACTGAATACATCAGCCATTGAGTTGATTTATGTTTATTATTGCACCATCAAGAGCATGTTTATATTTATTTGGCAACAGATTAAAGGGGGCAACCCGGCCTATGCCAAATAACTTTGTTCGAGCACTTAGTGTTCCTTCTACCTGCACAAAAATACTTAATTGAATGCACTTATATCAATTATGTCACACATTTCCATTGAATCAAATAATTTTGATTTAACAGATCCAGATGACTTTACATCAACATAAAGTGCACTCATGGAACCTCCCCCGATGTTCATCAGAGACCGCTTACATCTTCTAAAAAAAATCCAAATGCAAGTGCTAGAAATGGATTTTTAAAAACATGTTGCACATAAGGGCTAAGGAGGAAGAGAGAAGCTCCTCAGCTAATTCTTTGTAGTTTCTGCCTTTGATTTTCCAGGAAAATAGCAACTTTTGTTGTCCCAATAAATTAAATGTGTGTATTATTTTACTAGATATCCTGTCTTGCTATATGGTTGCGAGACATGGACGTTATCCAGCAAAACTGGCACTGTTTCCTGGGTTGCTTCCTATTTCATGTCTGATGCTGCTAGAATTTGCTCTGCTCCAACACAACCCTAAATTTGATTAAGTTGGTTGAGAATATTATATTATAAGTAGTGAGATAGATTTGTTCCCCAACCTGTATGCAAGGTTGGTGCTGGACTAGGCTCTCTTTGCCTACCATCATAATATTTGGTTAAATATGACTTCAGTAAAGAAATCAATAGATGAGGTAAATATCCAAAAACTGCTTCCTTTTAAATTCACGTCTAGACAGAAATAGATGTAAGCCAAAAATGAGAATATTATTTACAGGTACAGTATATACTCTCCTTGACATCATCCTCAAAAATGTGACATAGTGTGAATGTGTCCTCAGCATTGTTCTACTGCAAAAAAACAAGTGACAGTTCATTGATTCTTACTCTTGTATAATGAAAGAAATGAATTGCATTGTCTAGAAATTCAGATGCTATATTCAAACAAATCAAGTGTGATAGATAGATTTTAGTGTCTTTTTTGATGTCTTTAACTGTTATTTCCAATCTATATATATAATTCACTAAGGCAAGACACCCATGGAAAGGCAAGACAACCATGAAAAGTACACCGGAAGGGGCGTTGATTCACTAAGCCAGCGACAAGTGAGACACCTATGGCACACGCAGGAAGGAGCCACACCCACCAACTCCAAGACCATTGGATACGACGACAACTCTCAAGGCCACGCCCACCAACTCGGACGCGAGGACACAGAAAAAATGGCGTCATTTATATTCGTCTGTTGTAGATGCCACATGCAGTGCAGGTCAGGTCAATGTCATGTGCATGTCATGCACCTCCGAGCTACGTTGACTGTTCATAGAGGCATGTTTCTCGCGGAGGTGATATGCAGCGTGTGAAACGGTTTGCAAGGGGTATCCCATGGGATCCTTAAAACAATCCTTTGCAACTGAGGTTAAAGCACAATGAAGTAAGCAGTCTTTAAAAGCCGAGTTTTCAGTTACGACGCACAACCGCTTGCACCATTTGCTGTTGGCAGTTTTATACAACTGCCTAAGGCTGCATTTTTGATGTTACCACTTTGAAGCAAATCTAATTGTTAAGCATTGAGGACCCCAGCCAACTGTTTTAAGTTTACAATACTTTCTATCATTTGGTGTTTAACACATATTTGTAGTCTTTTGATCTTTTTACCTCACTTTTTAATACTTCATCAGTACAGTGCTTTTATTTAATTGATCTGTTACTTCCCTTTGAGAAATCCTGTGGTATTTTTATGCATTCTCTCCTATAGAATTTCATATGCCTTCTCACTGTTTTGTTGGACATTCATTAGTATAAATGCTTCCATTTGATAAATCCTATTACATTTAGAATGCATGTAAACATTTTGGAAAACTACATCACCTTAGCCTTTTTATATGTGCAAGCCACAGAGGCACAATGTAAAATTTACAAGGTAGGTGGACATGGGTCACAACTTACTTGGAAAGCCATAATTATGAGGCCTTAAGAATTAGTCACCCATTGCAGAATTATTATTGATGGAAATTACCCTTGTTACGCACCTACTTACAGTATTACTTTTTATGGAAACAAACAATGAATGTTTGTGATGCACTGCCAAAGCTTAAAGGAAGAGGGAAGTTGTGTTTAAAATGCAGTGTGTAAATACCAGTTCCAGTCCAGAGACAACAGCAGATTACAGGAATTAAGGAGGACAGTTCACATAGACTGTGCTGTTGCAAAGCACACCATTTATAAGAGCAGCAAAAACATTCAGACATTTTCAATGATAGATACAATAATGGATATAATGTACATAAAATCAAGCAACCTCACTAGCAGCCTACAATAAAAAATAATAAAATAAAAATTAAAAGCAACAACTAAAAGATATGTATGAACCAAATCTGTAGCCTCAGATAAATCACAAAGATTGCAGAGTTGTGATTTTTATTTTTACTTGTAGCTGTATTTTTCAGGTTGAAAACAGTCTAATTTGCTTTATTTCCTTGTTTTCCTTATAAACAAGTGCCTACTTATCATATTTACTGTTAACTGTTCAAGTGTTAACACAAGAACAGAAATGCTGTCTAGTTTTTTAAAGAAAGAAAAAGAGGGCAGATGTAATTGCAAACTTGTTGAAGCAAACAGGCTCACTTAATACCAAAAACACTTTAATCCAATGAAGCCCTGTGCTATAATCTGTGACTACTGCTGCTGTTGCTGTCACCTTCACTTTGCTGATAGTCTCTCTCCACAAAAACAACAAAATAATAGCACACCCCCTGTTGCCCCAAATCCACTTCTTGCCTGTGTTGTCATTTCTCCTGCATTATTCTCACATCCAAAGATTTAGTTCCATCTTTTAGCAAATTGTTCCCAGTTAAAGCCAGTGACTTTGTGCTCAAATCATTGCTTATAAGTCTTCTGTTAAGCTCACTGAAATTGTATGACCCACCGCTATAAATGCCACCTGCAGCTGTGCTAATCATAATATAAACAGCATGGTGCTAGGAAGAGTGTCCTGTAGACTGGAAAAAGACTGGCTGATGAAAATGCCAAGGAGTAAGAAGGACTCTGTTACCAAACCCCAAAATACAAAGTGCAAAGTCAGAGAAACAAATCAAAAGCTTACCATTAAAATCTTCCTGGAAGCACCTTTTACCTTTCTCTATTGCCAAAGATAGCAACAAAGTAAGAATTTGGTCTACAGCAGGGATGCCTGAATATGCCATTTTATATAGGTGGAGTGAGAGGACATAATATGTCATGTGACTGACAAAGGGCATAATAACAGCAAGCAATATGGACACTGACATAAAAAATAACCACAAAATGGTTGTATCTAGAAAACAAAATAGAGTTACAGTAATGTTATCAATCACAATGGTAAAAAATATAAAATTTCTAAATGATGATTTGAAATTAACAAAACTCGATGGTCTAGAACTAGTCCAGGTGTTCTTGTCACTGTTGCCCTAATGTTTAACAAGATAAATACATTGCTTTTACATACAGTCTTGAATGGTAGTCCACTTGATTGTCCTTTAGTGAGGTTGGACTCAGTGTGTCACCCAAGTCTAATTTTGTTACCGACTGTCTTCATCTTTTAAGGTCTACCATTATGATTCCTCTTGGGATAGAAGTGTACTCTAATAAATTGGCAATAGGGTGCCTGATAGAGGGAGCAGAAGCTCAGCCCAGGTTGAAACCATTCCCTGAGAATGTTTTTTTTTTTTTTTTAAACTGGTATTGTCTTTGTTTGTGGCTTTTGTCAACACTTTAACCCCCTACAAACAAATCATCCATCCATTCATTATCCAGCCCGCTATATCCAAACTACAGGGTCACGGGGGTCTGCTGGAACCAATCTCAGCCAACACAGGGTGCAAGGCAGGAAACAAACCTGGGGCAGGGCGCCAGCCCACCGCACTATGCTGTGATTTGTTTGTGCTTATTACATTGCCCTTCCCTGATTGGATCCTACTCATTATGACATCTCATTTCTTGATTTATGACTCTTCACAGAACAAATCCATATTCCAATATAGTAGACATAAAATAGTTGCTTTCTATGACCCTTTCTCACTGAGTAAATATTTGCATCTATATTAGGTTTTATAGAGTCTGACTGCAGCATACACGTGCAGAATGCAAATAATTTACTGTCACTACACTTTTGCTATAGATTTACTAGCCGGTGGCTCTACTACTTCTTCAAGAATTTGTCTGCTGATGCATGCATGCCTAGTGTAGTCAAACATCTACACCATATGCATTTTCAGTTGTTTAGTATGGATGGAGATACTTTGCTAAATAATGTGAAAACATTAGTGTGGACATAGATTGTTTTTGTTTAAAAATGCAATTTTCAAATAAAAATTTAATAATGGAGGCATAGCCTCAGTGCCTTGGGTGTGTCAGCATGAGAGCCATTTTGATTGATTCTACTTTAAAAGATGGTGAGATCCAGATGGTGCATTCTGTAGGAAAGACCCGCTCCAGCAGTTCCAAACTAAAAGTCATTCCTTAATTTCCTCAAGAATTTCGCTTTGGCTGAGGTGGGGGTTTGATATTAAGTGTGCACTTGAAGTAGGCACAGGTCTGAAAGTGGCAGTGAAAGTCTTGTTTTGTGTTTTGCCATACTGTTTATAAGATAGTCTGCTCTTTAGGATAAAATTAAAAAATGTTTTAGCCTAATTTTTGTATTAATAGGGTTTTTATTTTTACTTAATCTAAGAGTTTTCTCTAACACTTTTGTAATGCATGCCTCTCGGATTAAGCAGGTTGAAGAATGTTATGTTGTTTTACTGAAAACCAGTTACCTGCACATGATATGTGTCTGTGCTGTGTGGTACATTTTTAATAAAAGGATGCACCAATATATTTCTGAAACCAATGTGTTCTACTAACAAAATTCAACAAGGTCAAATATTTTCTTTACAATGGAAAAAGCCTCTCCTTAAAAGATCTTTCCATACCTCTACCTTCACAAGATATTCTCCTGTCTATCTTGAGAAGTGGCTTACCCACCTCTCAGCACAGCAATAATAATAATAATATATTTTATTTATATAGCACCTTTCCCATGCTCAAGGCACAAAAGCATTTCTCTCTCATACCTGTTACCATTCCACTTGTCTCTTTTTCTCCTACCATTAAACCTTCTGCAAATAAGCCTAATTCATTGTCTGTTTTGTGGAATTTGACTTGGTAGAGCACAAACAAACAAACCATTGGCAAAATCTGTAGTTCCCCGGAAAGATCACAAATGACCAATTGAACAAACATCTACTTATTAGAGATATTGTTCGAATTACTATACAAGACAATAAAGGTCAGGATGTTAAGGTCATGTCCCTAGTGTGTGCTTGGTGTGTGGGTGTGTGTGCCCTGCGGTGGGCTGGCATCCTGCCAGGGGTTTGTTTCCTGCCTTGCACCCTGTGTTGGCTGAGATTGGCTCCAGCAGACCCCTGTGCCCATGTAGTTAGGACATAGCGGGTTGGATAATGGATGGATGTTAAGGTCAGCTGTCTCAAAGCTTGTAAGTGATTTTAAAAAAACTTAATATTCCTGGTCTTGATTGACATTTGTAAAATAGAAGGAGAGTGTATAGAGAGAAAGCTGGATGTGGAGGGCCTAACAAGATCTTGATGCTTTATTTTTCAGGATGGAAAAAGCAGAGTTAATCCATATTGGTGAAGTGGCATGTTTTGAGAAACAGTGAACACCACTTTCTCTGGCTGCTTCCTGTTCTTGACAGAAATATTCACATACTAAAGGTTGATAAAAAAATCACCACACTTTCTATAATCCACCTCTAGCCAATGGTCATTACTTACTTTGACACTGAAAACTTTGCTATCTGTATCCGAAAAAAAGACTCCAATGTGCTTTCTTAACAATAACAGAATTATTGAATCGATCTTCTGTGTTAGAAATGTTGGTGCCCAGAGGCTTGAAATTCTTCCTCACCTCTACGACCTGTCCACTGATGGGTAAAGGCAAGAGTGATCTTTTGCCACATTTTTAGTCTACAATGCCTTTACTTTCTTGATATTACTTACACCATTGTAGTCTACACAAACTCCAGCATCTAATAACACAACAACTGATCCATACCCATATCCATCATTTTTTGGAATATTTATGTTAAAAGTAGAGCTGTCCCCATGGCTGCAAACTAGGTTTTATGGCTGAGATGCCAAGGCCTGCCTGGAATAAAGTTTGGGTTAGAGGCAGAGCTGCATTTGCTTCAAAGACAGCAGGCTAGAATTTTGCCTAGAGCCTCCTGTTGTCTTTGTAGCTGCAGGCCTTAAAGGATCTGATTTCTGTAGCATCTCCATAGCACAGCACTTATGAGTACTTCTGAGGCTGTATGCTCTTATTGTCTAGGGATCCATTCCATGTTTTCATCCAAATCTCTCCTAAATGACCTGTGCTGAGGCCTGCATTTGATGATGGGGCACCCTGTAGACATTCAGGATGTATCGCTTTCTGGCAGCATATTAAATAATACATTACACTTTTTCAGCACATTGTCTCCTTTAGTTTATCAGGACCACAAACAACCTGGTGAATGTTCTTTAGTGCCCCCCATTTTTCCTGCTCTGATACCTCACCTCACTTTTATACACATACCTAACTTTCACTTAAGGTTAAGAAAGACATTGTGTTATCATATTAAATTATATATTATCAATGGGTGGAACACCTTTGCTCACTACCTATTTTAGTTTCTGGCCTAATTTTTTTTTACTATGATGTTTGTATGTTTCAGTTTGTGTTTATATGGGGTCATTTTCTCTGTAAAATATATGTTGCTGAGTCATTTGTCAGCTAAAATTAGATTTCTGTCTGGTGTCTGCTACTACTGGATAAGATCCCAGTCTCAATCTCTGTGAGCAGAAACATTAATGTTTAATAAATAGAGTGTCAATAGACATTCCAGGGAGTTACCAGACCTTCATTAAATAATTTAAATTTTAAGATTCACCAATCTGTTGTAATGTAGCAGAACCTTTACCGTATGTTGTCTAGTATGCAATATACAATCTAGGGTAGAAATAATTTATCTTTTCTGCAGTTTTGCATGTGTTTTACCCAATTTGGGGTAATTCCAAACAAAAGAGTCCAGGGGAAAAAATAACCTGCTATAATGTGCTCACCCATCCAAAGCAGGACAAAAAATATGTCACAAATGTTTCTGTACTTAACAATTTCAATGTTACCCATCTAGATGACAGCATTGTTTTTGGATAGAGAGGAAATTGAAGCATCTAGAGAACAAGTAGAAGAAAATTCCAAAACTCACTATTTACAGTCTACTTATACTAATGTGTTTTTACACTTACTGTAACATTAATGTCACTGATGTGAGCCACCAAAACAAAATTCAAACATTAGTGTAAAGGATTGTGCAAAATGGATGTCTTTGTACATGGTTTGCATAGTATTATTTTTCCTGTATTTTACATATACTGAACAGCTGGACAACTGACAATGAATACTATGGAATGAGAATAAACAGAAAATAGCATTTCTGGCTAGTGGGAAACAACTGTGACACTTTTTTTTCTCTGCCAGCTGAACTTAGTTGAACTTTCATTGGCTAATTTCCTAGCTCTGACATCACATTTATAACAAGACCTTCCTTTCAGTTTGCTGCTGCAAATGTTGGAAAAGCCCGTCAGTCACATGATCTCTCCGAAGTAGCGCTCCGGAGGACCTGAGAGAGCTCACATAGGCTTACCAACAGTCTCTGACTCAGAGCCAACACTGAAAGCAGACATTCACTGCAGACTGAAAACGTGTCACATGAATAGGCAGACATCCGTATTTTAAACAAGCATGAAACAAAGAGAGCTACAGTTATAAGTTTTGGTATAAATAATATTTTTTCCTTATGTGTGGCATTTGTGAAAACTAATTGCAGATACAGTTCCGCTAATCATACATGAGATAGTGAAAGCAGAATTAAAGAAAAAGTGAATTTGTAGGACAAAAGAATATGCTTGGCCTATCTAAGTACAAATAAAAGTTGAACCTTCATATTTGTAATATAAATACTTTATATACATAAATTCCAATATTCCTCTGGCAATCAGTACAGCCAGAGGAAATGAGCCAAAAGTTATATCCCATTACATGTATTTTCTTGTGATTTTCAGGTGTTTCCTTCATTTACATAATCTTAGCTATTCAGAGGTAGTCAGCAGCATGCTCTTGTGAAACTGATCCCCTAATGTTACATACCAGGAGACCCTTTAAAGTACCTGTGACTCACTCCAATAAATTAGTCTTTAGTCATAGGTACTGGCTCTGCATGCATGATCGCTGATAACCAATAAAGTCAAGGAGCTGTTAACCATTTGTATAGCACCAGCTCTATCAGGCAGCACCCTATTGGCTGTCACAAAAAGATGCAAGAATGGATGTGCTGGAAAATCATCAGAGAGTCGCCAAGTGTGACAAAGCAAGTAAAGTGACATGGTCCAATGATGAAATCAGCGACTGCAGCCAGAAAAATCTGACATACCACACGATTAAAACTTGCATACTGTGGCATCAGCTTTAGAGAGCTATGATTTCTTATCATAATCTCACATTTTTCTAGTGGGTCAAAAGGAACGGTAGGAAAAGAATATTAGAAGAGTTTCTATCCATATTTAAGGACAATCAGTACTCTGCCTGTAGTCTTGGGAAGCCTACGAGGTGTGGCAGAAAAGTAATGAGACTGGCAACACTGCAAGCGATCTGGCAATGCTGCGCTGTTGTCCTTGATAGAGCACGTGTATCAGTACTCTTTCATAGCTCAGTGCGAGTTTCAGCTCCTTCCGTTAACTACGTGATTTTTGTGACTGCTATTAGCGAAGTTGTGTTTTTGGTTGTGCGTCACGCAAAATGGAACAGCGGAATTTGGAGCAACGTTGTGCCATTAAATTTTGTGTTAACCTTGGAGAATTTTTATAAAGACGTCTTTGAAAGGCTCAGAAAAAGGGTCATTCGCGTGAGACCAGACATTGCAGACAAATGGATGCTCTATCATGACAACGCCCCATGTCACACTGCCCTCTCCATAACAGAATTTTTGACCTCAAAAGGCATTCCTATGGTTCCCCAGCCCCCTTATTCACCTGACCTCAGTCCGTGTCCTCAAAGGACGTCATTTTGGGACTTTAGAAAACATCCAAAAGAGTGTAACGGACATGCTGAAGACCATACCGGTTGAAGACTTCCAGTGCTGCTACCAACAGTGGGAACAACGTCACCATCGGTGTGTAGCTGCCCAAGGAAACTACTTTGAAGGGGATAACATTAATGTTTGAAAAAAATAAAAACTTTGTTAAATAAAAAATCAGTCTCATTACTTTTCTGCCACACCTATAATCAGAAACATCATCCCTACCACCTTTGCCGTCACTTCCCGTACCTCTTCATATCTTAAATCATTAATGAGGCAGATTGAATACTTAAGTGCCAGTTTAAGTGAAAAATTTACGAAAACATACTAAGTAATTGCAACACAAACACTGACTTAATCAGTTTTAACATGAAAAGATGCAGACGAAAGAAGAGGAGAAGTGTGCTGCTAGGGTGAAGAAAAGAAGAGCTGCTCAGGAAGCAGCAAGCACATCAACCTCTGAGCAAACAAATGTTAAACGTACAGAGAAAGAGTACAAAAACTATGACTGCTCAAGCTAAGTGTATTCACTGCACATTATCATACAGCAAGCCATTACTGATACCACATGTTTCCAGTCTACTAAGACACAGAAGTGAAGCATTAGGACAAACTAGACATAGTGGTTGGTGTGTAAGAGGACTCAACCGCAATATACTTGAAAAGCTAAAAGACTAGATTAATCTATCATTTTATCTAGACAACATTAATTTATTACTTTATCTAGAGCTTTTCCATTTGGGCATGGTGAAGAGAGCATATTATGCAACAAAACTTTCCTTCAGATTCTTCTCACTCTGTCATAATTTTACCTTATTTTGAAATACCCTTAGGCAAAAATGTACAGCTGTTTTCTGTTTTTCAGATTTGCTGTGAAAGTGACAACAGCAGAAAGCTGACATCATATCATGTGAGACACACACCAGAAACTGAAAGTGATATTCTATTTCATTGTCACTTTGTCTGTTGCAAATAACATGGTGGAGATATTGTTCTTTGTGCAAAGTACAGTGAAATTATTTTGAGGCTCTTTCAGTGATTTAGCTTCATCTGCCTTCCTTACTGCCAGACAATAAAAACTCACCTACTTTAAAATCATTCATACATTTTATGATAAAACAGCTAAAGCACAAAAAGAACTATAGTTACAAATACCACTTTATGTCTACTTTTTGGCGCCTCACTTCCTTCAGCGATAGTAACACAGTTGCTTCACTTTGAATCAACTTCCTACAATGTTACATTGTTGTCTCCAACACTATGACTCCTTCACCAGTTTCCATCTTTTAAATGTCTAAAAAGATAAAACATAACACAAACATAACATCCACCCTTTTATTTCCAGAACCTGATTTTTAGTTCATGATTGCATTGCACTAATGCCTATGCCAGCAACATCTAACATGAGGTAACCTGATGGGGAAGTTAGGCCATCTCAGGTTCACACAAAAAAACACAGTTCTTCATATTGCACCACTGATCTGTCTCTAATAAACCTAGAGGTAGCATCTTTTGAATGTCTTATTAAACCAGAATATCCCCTGAAAGCCCATACATGTAAGACGGTGACTGTGTATGGAAATGAACTCAGGTCCTGGGAACAGTGAGGCCACAGCTAAACCCTTCTGCTGTCCACACAGAAAACATTATATGCACATATACCATATGATTTTTAAAAATTCAGAAAAAAAACATTTAACAATAAAGTAAATTTCCATAAATACCACACAAAACAGATTAGAACACTTATATGCTTAATAATCTTTAAATAACAGCGAAAGGATGATCTGAAAAGACTGAAGGCCCACATTTTACTACAGCAGGTAAATATACAGCTCTATAACTTTACTCATCCTAGTCCAACTATTTTGCTATGTAATCTGCTTCTGTTTACAATTAATTTCTTATCATTATAACATTAATCCAACTTGAAAGTTTATGTATTTAAAAAATCCCCTTTTACATGTTTTATTCTTTCCTGTGTGATATACTGTACTCCTATTATGAAGGGTGCTGTATAAAATAAATATTTAATTATTTTTTGATCTTTTAGACTTATTGTTCCATCTCTTGTGCTTTCTTTTTCACCCATTTATACAGCTAACACTTGTGCCATGTCAGTGACAGTGTTTACTGGACACATTCATCCATTTTCCTTTTTTTTATGCCTACCTATTCCTGAAAAGGGCTACAACCAGCCACAGCCTATCTGAGAAACAAATAATATTCAGCAGGAAGAAGCACTAGATGCCATAAGACACTTTTCATTTTCATTATGAAAAGTAATTTAAGCTTCTAAACTTTAAGCCGAAAGCCACTTTGAAGCTTCCAAACCCTTCTGCTGTTCCAGCTTACACAGTTTCAGAATGCAGTTGACAAGCATAAATATTACCACAAACTCAGAGTAGTCTAGCTTTTTGGCAATTATTTAAACAATATTTTTTCTATGCAGATTAATGAGCATTAGTCAATCATATAGTGCTATTTCCCCAACCATGTAAAAGTAAGTAATTGTCATTTAATACCTTTGATTCTTATGTTTTTTTGCACTCAAATCAAACATAAATGTTTTACATTTTTCTCCTCTTATTGCATGCGCAAAACAGTTTTTGATGAAAACAATTAACCTTCAGTGTTAAGTTAGGAACAGAACTGAATCTCAGATTCAGTCCTGGTCTGTCACCATGACTGCAGGTTTTTGTTTACATTTTTTTTTTCTTTTACATTTGAACTATAGCATAACATAAAACCCCCAAATGTATCCAGAGTTACAGGGAAGGCAGAGCCTATCCTGGCATCATCAGGTACAATTTAGGAAACAATTATAAATGGGGCACCATTCAAGTGCACAGGGATGATTTAGAACAGATAATGAGCATTGCACATACAAGTCCTTGGAATGTGGTAGAAAAAACAGGGGGAGAATATGCAAAATCTACACAGACAACAGCTAGGCAGAGGGTTTGAACTCAGGACACTGGATCTGTAAGGTAATGGTGCTAAGTACTGCACCACTTTACCTTATTAATGAGATGTATATAATACAATGCTGAAGGATAGATCACTGTCCAAAATTGTGAATACTTCTACAAAATCTAACTGGACTTTTGTTTGTTGTGTGTTCATTTCTGCCTATTAAATTTGGTTCTGATTCTTTCCCTACAATTTAGTTTTGGCGTTGGTTTCCTAAATTAAAAACATTTCCAAGATATAAAATTTTGCTTTCATTTCTTTAATTTTATGTCCAGGCTCCTATGTTTTTGCAGAAGTGAGCTATGACAGGAGATTAAAGAAGCTGTACATTTTGAGTGTAAGAAAACTCAGATTAAGAGGTAACATGATCAAAATGTTTAAAATTATGGAGGGAATTAGTACAGTGGATCCCAGTTGTTACTTTAAAATAAATTCTTCATCAAGAACACAGGGACACAGTTGAAAATATGTTAAAGGCAGATTTCACACAAATGTTAGAAATTTCTTCTAAACACAAATTAAAATAAAATAAATTAAAAAGTAGTACGGGACCTTCAAATTTTGACCTGAAGTAATTTTGGAGAATCTAGGTGAATAAACTTGGCAAGTCTGTTGGGCTGAACAACCTTTTTTTGTCACAATTGGTCTGTTATTCTAATCTAATGCTCAAACATGTGCCTAATTTCTTATCTTATTCTGTGATTCAGTTCTGTAAATCATTTGGAACTTTAATTTTAGTCCTACCAGCACAACTAGGATAAGCAGGTATAATAAATAAATGGGCAATTTTTGTCTTTGTAGTAGATTCCAGTCCCCATGACTCTGTTTTGATCAAAGCACATCGATGGCTGGATTTTTTTTGTAAACAGCTTGTTCTGTTTATTGTGTTTAAATAATTTATTAATTGATTAACATATAGCTCCCTGCGGTGCCCGGGGTTTGTTTCCTGCCGTGCACCCTATGTTGGCTGGGATTGGCCCTGTAGTTAGAATATAGCGGGTTGGAAAATGGATGGATGGATGGATTAACATATAGTATATTTGCAAATGACAAAGTGTATGTCGTATATGAATTTCCTTTTTTCACATGTGAGGCCTCATCATCAAACAACTGCCTTGTTCAGCTGTGAGAATTAATAGTAGTGTCAAATATGTAGTCTTTACAATTGAAACCCACTGTGCAGATTAGTTACATTATAATGTGTTAATTTCTGCAAAATTCCTAGATGACCCACTTCTGTACCCTGTAGCCATCAAAGGATGTTTTCAACCAATTCATGTTTTTAATGCTGGATGATCGTTTAAAAGTACCTAACAGACAGCAAGCTGTGCTGAAGGAGGTTTGAGTTTTAATTGGCTTGTAAGATTGGTGCCCATAAGAAGCATTAATAAAGTCTGATCCCACTGTTCATCTGCTTGCGGGTCAACTCCACAATTCTGGACATTTGTCTGAACTCTGAGCTCTATTTAAAGCTTTTCATTCTTGTAACTAGCAATCTGTCTCTGGATCTAAAGCTTTTCACATCATGCTGATAGTTTTGTTTTACTATTGTCATTAAGACATAGACTTGCAACTGCATGTTTGTAATTTTTTTACTCAGAACTGACAGAAACTTTGTGTGGTTGGTGTTCTGTTTAAAGTGTAATGCCACGAGGAGCGATACCAAAAATATAATCGTTATTCTACTCCTATTTTTTTGGCATTTAAATTCAGGGTGGGGTTTCAAATTTATCTCTTTGGTAAGCCAATGTCTTAATTGACATTGCACTTGTTTACATTTTGTGATTAACCTGATTATATCACATCTGCACTTGTTCACTGCTGGATTCAGATAAAGTACAAGACAGAAAGACAGCCAGGAGTTATTAGATACAGTATATGCTGTTTAACAGGAATATCCCATTTCAATACTGCTGAGTCTTGAAATTGGTATGGCACTGGTTCTATCTATCCTGTGCAAGTTTAACATAGATTCTCTGTGTGTGCGTAGATGTGTGCCATACAATGAACCACCTTAGAAAGTCTCTGAAATAGAGGATTGATTTCAATCAGCTAGCTACAGAATCTCACCTTTACTGATGATATTTTTATTTCCTTCCATCTTCTAGGCAAAACTACAGAAGAAAATTAATGATATTAATAAGTATTCCAGCACACAGTTCCTTATAGGGTCAGTATAAGTGTATAAAGTCATTATTGTGACATGTTCAGAGTACAGTGAAAATCTTACTTCGATATGCTAATCAACATGCAACACATCATGTTTCCCTAGCACTATGATTAATGAGTATAGCAACCTTATTTAAAACATCTGTCTTCCTTACCTGAAAAATCTCAAAACACAATTTACATGTAAACAGTCAAAACATTAAAGAATAAGCCTCATATAACAATTGTGAACATTGAACCATCTGGAATTCATAGATAACTGTCCACTGTCATCAAAAAAGTGACTTGCACAATGGAGTGGTTACGGGAGTTTAAGCAGCTTCCCCTTTCACCTCATTGGCCTCAGTGCCCTTTTCTCCCGTTAGGATATAATTGACTGAAAGCAGCAGTAAGTAACTAGTTAGTGCTTGGTTAAAGTTAGGTAAGCCAATGCTTACTATCCCATATAGAAATGATGTATAATCTGTGATAATTATTGCTATTAATACTGGCAAAAGTAATACATATTTGTGTGTTAGTTGTGCTGTTTTGTATGATATTATAAAGTTGAAAGGTAGATGTAATGTCTCTGCACAAGCCACACATATTCATTTTGCTTATAATGTTAGCTCTTTTAGTTGGCCTGTGAAAATTATCAGCACTCGCTGCATTCAAAAAGTATTAGAGATTTACATTTCTTATATCATTTTCTGCCTATCAATGCAAACCCATTGCAACCAAGCAAAGCACCATAAAACTGCAAGTGCAATTTCAAATTCAGGTTTCAGATTTGGCAGTGCCATTTGAGCCCAGTTGGGTCACATCTACTGACAGAGTTGAGAGTATATCATTTTGCAAACACCTACTGGAAGATTAGTGCTCACGCAATACTGGACATATTTAAAGAGAACATATTTAAAGAGTCTGATGCTTATTTAGTGTTTTTTTTTTACATTTTTGAAAAGTAATGACACACTAAAGGATCAATAGAATTGTTGGTTTTTACAAGTTAATTTATTAAGTCCAAACCTTTAAAATATATGTGGAAAAGAAAGGCTGTCTGATCTTCTGCTTCTGTCGAAGGAGGAAGGTACAGTGTTAAAAAAAGTCATTGCCACCTAAGTATCAAAGTATGGGATGCAAAAGGGAGATTTTGTTATAAAACCCTCAAGCTTCCAACATCTAGAAAGCACAAGGGTATTATTATTTTTGTTTTGCTTTTCTTATTGACAAATCTTAATATATATGATACATATATAATAATTGTACTTTGTACTTAAGGGTTTTGAACTATAATAACTTTATTTTAATTTGCTAAAAGTCAAACAAGCAAAAACTAATTGTGATATATCATACCATATCTTGTGGCTCCTCAATATCGTATTCACTATAGGAGCTTTACAGAGAAAGCTAAATGTGATGTAAACTGTTGCATTAAGATGGAAAGAAACTGCATTTGGTATTTTATATAACTAGATAATGATTCTTTTATTTGCTCATTTGTCTTGTTCAGATGTGATTATATTAGAAAAATAAAGTATATGCACAGCAAGAGGAGGGGTAGTGTCTTTTTCAATAATCTAACATTATGAGCAATCATAGACAAACATTTTTACCAAAGTTGTGAATATTCCTGTTAAATTAAAAAACATGGAAATAAAAGTGGGCATAATTTGATTCCAGAAATAAAATTAAACAAATTCTGTCCTTTAAAGTGCCACATCTCCTCTTTTGAGCCCCTGTTGACAAAAAGGTCTGTGCATATTACTGTCAGAAAGACAACAAATAACAAATTGATCCCAGGCAAATCTGGGAACAGCCTAGAGTACATTGTCACATAATATCATAATCCGGAGGAATACAGCATTCATGAGAAAATAGACCAATACAATGTCAATACTGCATCCATTATGCAAAATGGAGTGTTTTTAATATTAATTTTGAGTCCTTTCACTCTTTAACACCACATGAAAATGTACTACTCTAAATCACTGTGCACAATATAACCTCAAACAATAAGAATTAGATAAATACCAGAAGCCAGACCATTATGCAAAGCATCAAAGCTCATTGATTTTGTTGGCTTGATCCTGCGCAAAGAACAAAACATTACCTTATATCTTTTAAGTGATAGTTACTTCCAAATCCAAAATCTCTGGAACACAAGCCAGCCAAGATTAATCTTTTTTACAATGAGGCACAACAAGTGGAAGTCACTCATTTTTACTGGATGACTAGGGAAAGAAAAAGGTAAGTCGACAGAGTTAGATTATAGGGTCTTTGTGACTCCTGAAGTGCCCCTAAAATACCCACATATGCTTTAATGACACTGAGTCCTAAGTAGAACATGTTTTTCAATCATATTTAGAATTATGTGTGTCTGACAGAAGCAGAACTGGTGATCTTCAAAAAAGAAATGTATGTCAATGTTGGCAATAATGGTTGCAGAAAGACTTATACACCTATTAGGTTTCAGTTGGACTCTTGAGAGGACCATCAGTGTAGTAGTAGTATTGTCATATATTTACAGTACAGTGAAAACATGCAACATAAAGCCCCTATCTGATGTAATAATTTGCAAGATTGTACTAAGAAACATAACTTCAATTTAATATCAGAAAACACAATACAACTTATGAGATGTACTCCTTTCTGTGAGAAAAATTGGAAATAGTGCAACTGACCATCACAACTCTTATATAGACAAGTGTTACAAAAGAGAAACACTTTTCGCTACAGAGACTATGGACCCTTCTATAGCTTACCAATTAATATCCTACAAGTGACACTAAAGCATTATGACTTGAAATTAGACTTCATTCACAGTGACCCAAGAGGGAAATTTGGTTTGTCAGTAGGTTTTACAGAGACAGCACAGTGTAACATTAAAATATATCAACAAAGTATATCACAAAGAACACAGCCATATAACATAAATATAGCAAAGGTAACTAAATGCAGCAGTAAATATAATACTTATGGATCATATGATCATTATATAATACATAATACATTTAGAAATTAAACCAACATTAAGACTTGACTAATGATTGATAGTAACGATAGCTGTTCATCCCATGATTTAAGCCTGTGGATGTTTATAAAACGAGAAATTATTTAGAATATTAACTGCATTAGAATACTGAGCCTGTGACCTGATAGCAACAACCTGAATTAAAAATGTAGAAGGTGAGTTCTCTCTGACAGAATACACTCTGCTTTCCATAATATTAGCTTTTTAATCAGGACTGTCAGATTTAACATTTGAGAACTTGGTATTTTACAGCTCCATTTTACAATTTGATTTAGTCTGTTTTTGTCATTGAAATTAAGATTTCCAAACCAGGTCCATATAACATAAGTAAAGACAAACTGAAAACAAGATTTATAAAAGATTAAAATAATAATAGGACTCACACTAAAAATACTCAACTCCCTTAAACAGTAGATGCTCTGCTGTCTCTTTCTGCAGATGGCTTCTGTAGTTTCATTAAAAATCACTTTTGATTGTCCCCAAAATATTTATAACTGTCAACAGTCTCCACTTGCCTGATCTTTGATGATTGTTTCCAGTGAGTAAACAGTGTTTCTTCTAAAGTTTATTATTAGTTCCTTAGTTTTTGTAACATTTAGGTGAAGAAAGGGTTTATCACAAGACTTATTGTGACGAGTTCAACTACCACTTTACCATGATTGGTTTCATTCTCATTAAGAAGGCTTAGAATCACTGAGTCATCAGCAAATGTTAAGAGGGCTTAGAGGAATACCGGACACTACAGAGAGAGATCAAGAAAGCATTCAAAAGATCAACTGAAAAAAAATGAAAGTGAAGCCAAATCAAATAGCAGGCCATTTTTAGAGTACTACTCCAGTAAAAAGTCGATAAAAGACAATTTAAGAAACTTCAGGGACACCAAAGGAGAAAATGTTGAAAATCAAAAGGAAACAGCAAATAAACTGAACAAATATTTCACCAAAGTATTAGTAAAGGAAGAAACAAATGGAATGTCCCAGGCAGAAGTGAAAGTAAATTCTGAGGTTAGATCTTAAAATAGAAGAGTCAAATGTGCATCGAGCCGGTGATACACTGAAGACTAATAAAACTCCTGGACCTGATGACGTTTTGCCAATTGCACTGAAAGAAATGAAACAGGTCATCTA
Source organism: Polypterus senegalus (assembly GCF_016835505.1). Lineage (NCBI taxonomy): Eukaryota > Metazoa > Chordata > Cladistia > Polypteriformes > Polypteridae > Polypterus > Polypterus senegalus. The sequence continues at coordinate 80,737,934 of NC_053161.1, forward strand.
TAGACCCTTATTAGAACTATTTGAGTAGTCACTTTAGAAAGAAATACCAGAGGACTGTGTCTTCAACAACGTAGAGAAAACGGATCTAAGTAATTAAAGACCAATAAGTCATACTTTTGTACCATATAAAATTATGGAAACAATAATAGGAAATAAACTACAAATCATCCTATATGAAAATAATATGATAAATAACAGCTAGCATTAGTTTATGAGAAGCTGATCCAAGCAAACAAATCTTTTAGAACTGGAATTGATGACAAAAACAAAGCATATGACAATATTTACTTAGACTTTAAAGAAGCCTTTGATACAATCCTACATCAAAGGTTAATTCTGAAACTAGAAGCTGTAGGCATCAGAGGAAACCTACAAAACTGAATCTCAAGTCGGTTAACTGGAAGCATACAAAGGGTACAGGTAAGAGGTGAATGCTCTACACTGAGTGAGGTCAGCAATGAAGTCTCTTAGGGGTCTGTCCTGGGACTGTTACTTTTTCTGATTCATATTAATGACATTGACTTTGTAGTTAGTAAACTTGCAAATTTCTCAGATGACACTAAAATTGGAGGAATGCCAGACACAGGAGGAAACAAAACAATTCAAAAATACCAGAACATGTTTCAGAATTGGGTGAACACTTGGAAAATACAGTTTAATGTACAAAAGTGCAAAGTGCTACACATGACCAAAAGGAATATCAGTTATAAATGTAAGATGGGAGATACTGTTCTACTGGAAGCAACATCTAGAAAGGATTTAGGGGTTTATGCTAACACAATGTTTTCATTGTGTAAGCAATGTGCAGAAAAAATTAAAAAGGCAAATAAAATCTTTTACCATAAAAACTGGTGAATATAAATCAAGGGACCTTGGACTCAGATTATAAAATGCATTAATGTGACCATCTCTGAAGTATTACTTGCAGCTCTGGTCACCACACTACAAGAAGAGAGCAGCCAGGTGCATCCCACAAATTAAGGACATGTCATACTATGACAGACTCAGAGCATTAAACCCGTTTAGCCTCGAGCAGAGGAGACTGCTAGGAGATCTAGCCCAGGTCTTCAAAATCCTCAAAGGTATTGATAAAGTAGTTCCAGCAGAATTCTTTCAGGTTAAGGGTGAATCATGTAATTGACACCTGTGAATATTAAAGGGAAGTACATTTAAGATTGAATTTCAGGAAGTGCTTCTTCACTCAAAAAATTGCAGGAGTTGGGAAAAAACAACCAACAACCAAGTTGAAGCAGAAACTTGACAATAATTAAGAGGTACTGTATATGGATGAGATACTAGGACTGTTTAGCTATTAGCTAAACAAACGGGCTTGATGGACTGAATGCTCTTTTCTCATTTATGTTCTATGTTATGAAAATATTTTCAAATTTACTGTGATAACCAACTGACTGACTGTGATAACCATTAGTGTAGACAATGTAGAAAAGAAATGAAATTACACAACCCTGAGGGGACCTTGTGGATAAGGGCAGCATGTCAGTCTGACAACCAAATTAAAATATTTTATATGTCTCTCTGCAAGAAGGTAGGGCTGGAAAATATTAAAAGCTGATGAGAAGTCTACAAACAGGAGCCTTGCATGAGTCTTGATGCCCTCTAAGTGTTCATACAACAGATGAAGCGAAGTGGCAATGGTGTCTTGTACCTCCCTAATAGACTGGCAGGCAAACTGAAATGGATCTAATAAACCCTGAGTTTTCTCTGTCAGCTTCTTCTTTATATTTTTTCCAAATTATTTCACAACCAGTGATGTCAGGAACATCTGGTCTGGAGTTATTCAGTGTCTTAGGGTTTTTGTTCTTACCTACTACAATTTCTGTAGCCTGCCTCCACAGATCTGACACATTGTGCTATCCTGACAACCTAAACATAAAGTAAAAATTGAGCTGATCTGTTCAGCGTAAGACGTAATGTCCTACCATTAAAACAGTCCTGTCTAGGACTTTTAGTTATTTTTAATTTTCTAAACATATTTTCTTTATCCTTTTAAACAAATATACAGTGGGATGCAAATGTTTGGGCAACCCTGTTAAAAGTCATTATTTTCCTGTATAAATCGTTGGTTGTTACGATAAAAAATGTCAGTTAAATATATCATATAGGAGACACACACAGTGATATTTGAGAAGTGAAATGAAGTTTATTGGATTTACAGAAAGTGTGCAATAATTGTTCAAACAAAATCAGGCAGGTGCATAAATTTGGGCACCGTTGTCATTTTATTGATTCCAAAACTTTTAGAACTAATTATTGGAACTCAAATTGGCTTGGTAAGCTCAGTGACCCCTGACCTACATACACAGGTGAATCCTATAATGAGAAAGAGTATTTAAGGGGGTCAATTGTAAGTTTCCCTCCTCCTTTAATTTCCTCTGAAGAGTAGCAACATGGGGGTCACAAAACAACTCTCAAATGACCTGAAGACAAAGATTGTTCACCATCATGGTTTATGGGAAGGATACAGAAAGCTGTCCCAGAGATTTAAGCTGTCTGTTTCCACAGTTAGGAACATATTGAGGAAATGGAAGACCACAGGCTCAGTTCAAGTTAAGGCTCGAAGTGCCAGACCAAGAAAGATTTTGGATAGACAGAAGCGACGAATGGTGAGAACAGTCAGAGTCAACCCACGGACCAGCACCAAAGACCTACAACATCATCTTGCAGCAGATGGAGTCACTGTGCATCGTTCAACCATTCGGCGCACTTTACACAAGGAGATGCTGTATGCAAGAGTGATGCAGAGGAAGCCTTTTCTCCGCCCACAGCACAAACAGAGCCGCTTGAGGTATGCTCAAGCACATTTGGACAAGCCAGCTTCATTTTGGAATAAGGTGCTGTGGACTGATGAAACTAAAATTGAGTTATTTGGGCATAACAAGGGCGTTATGCATGGAGGAAAAAGAACACAGCATTCCAAGAAAAACACCTGCTACCTACAGTAAAATATGGTGGTGGTTCCATCATGCTGTGGGCCTGTGTGGCCAGTGCAGGGACTGGGAATCTTGTCAAACTTGAGGGACGCATGGATTCCACTCAGTATCAGCAGATTCTGGAGACCAATGTCCAGGAATCAGTGACAAAGCTGAAGCTGCGCGGGCTGGATCTTTCAACAAGACAACGACCGAAACACTGCTCAAAATCCACTAAGGCATTCATGCAGAGGAACAAGTACAACGTTCTGGAATGGCCATCTCAGTCCCCAGACCTGAATATAATTGAAAATCTGTGGTGTGAGTTAAAGAGAGCTGTCCATACTCGGAAGCCATCAAACCTGAATGAACTAGAGATGTTTTGTAAAGTGGAATGGTCCAAAATACCTTCAACCACAATCCAGACTCTCATTGGAACCTACAGGAAGCGTTTAGAGGCTGTAATTTCTGCAAAAGGCGGATCTACTAAATATTGATTTCATTTCTTTTTTGTGGTGCCCAAATTTATGCACCTGCCTGATTTTGTCTGAACAATTATTGCACACTTTCTATAAATCCAATAAACTTCATTTCACTTCTCAAATATCACTGTGTGTGTCTCCTATATGATATATTTAACTGACATTTTTTATCGTAACAACCAACGATTTATACAGGAAAATAATGACTATTAACAGGGTTGCCCAAACTTTTGCATCCCACTGTATCTCTCCTTATCCTAAACAACCTGCTTCAAGAATTGTGCTTGCTTGGTAAAATCAAAAATCAGAGTTAGAGTTAAAACCTGAATCTCTAAAATTTTGATTACTTTATGACTTATGATGGTTTAATGCCTGAATACAGAGTTTAAATCTTTTATTCTTATATTCCAGCTTAACATTTTTAATTCCAAGCTTTACATCCATCTGTGGAGCATGTGCCTCATTAATATTGCATTGTCTAAAAGTGCCTTTATATAATACATAGAATGAAACATTTACTAGAATTAAAGATGTCTGGACCAGTGATCTGCTGGACTACAATCAGGACAGATTCAGCAAGACGTTCTCCCTTTGAACTGTTGACCACAACTTAAGGAAACAATGTGAACAAAATTTAAAAATGAGACACTGCTGAAATTAGGTTTCACTGATGGACACCATGCTTACAGAAATGAGCCTAGCCCTATTCTACTGTAAGACTATTTTGTCTTTTTTGTTTTTACGTTATAGTTACACATTAATTGGATCTTGTGGTTAACACATTGTTTCCAACAAAAGTAACTACTGGAACATTTTGACAATTTCTAGGAATTACCCAATATCCCAAGTTATTATGTTTTAAAAAAGGGACAGTCACTGCAGAAATGGGGATGCTGTTCACTTTACTTATGGCCCTCAGTTAAGGAATGATTAGTTGAAGACCTACTAGTACACACCCTTGAGATTTGTATTTGTAAGAATTATATATGAAAATTTGAAATTATTTCGGATTTTTTTTTTGCCCTGTGCCACCTGACTCACTGGTATGAGAAAAACCCCTATATGATAAATCATTCAACACATCTTGATGTATGCTTATGCAAGACATTGAGCTTCTCAGGGTCCCCACTATTTTTGGCCCACTAGACCTGAACAACCCATTTTGAACATTTTTTTGTGAAGAAATTATGTTTTTATGATAAAGTGTGAGCTAAGGTGTCTTCAACAAAAATGATCAGAAGGACTTGAAGTTCTGCAAGCCACATCAACCAACCTCAAAGCTTCAACCCCTAATGGGAAACGAGGGGTCAAAGTTACCTCTTTTTACAAAGCTTCCAAAAAAATAGACATTGGTAATACAGGCACGTGGAGTGTTGTTTTATGCGATTTCAAGGTTGCTGATCAACGATATGATATTTTTGAGATCCGAATCATTTCCAACAGTCTTAGCGCTCTACGAGCCAGTCTTTAAGGTTATAAATAACCAATTACAAATTTGGGGTATTGTTTTAGACTATTTTGTGGTCAGTGATTATGAATATGGTGTTATCTTTGATCCTTTACTAGTGATGTAGCCCACTATGGACCTCTATTAGAAGGTCGGTCAGTTAGTCTTTATCCAACCAGCTATATCCTAACACAGGGTCACGGGGGTCTGCTGGAGCCAATCCCAGCCAACACAGGGCACAAGGCAGGAGCTCTATTAAAAGGTGACAAATTTAAATTGCAATCGAAAAGACTTTAAACACTGAAACACACTGTATGCTGTATAGAAAACACACAAACACAGGGCTTCAGATTGCAGCAGTCGTGTTCAACAACAAACGTTTAACAGCAAATATCGTGAGTCCTCCAACAGAACCTCCACGTCAAAGGTAAGTTAAGAGATGCATACTTAACTGCAGCACCATAAGTGCAACCTCCGAAACACAAATGTACATTTTAATATTTCAAATATTTGACGCAGCTATTCTTGTTTATTATGTACTACTCTTTCATTAAGTAAATTATTACATTTCTTATGAACACCCCGAACTGGGGCGGCTTACGGTAATTATGACTTCTTTTATTTGCTTTGAGTTTATAGAATGGATGGTGGCAACTGGGACCCTAAACAAAAAGCGGTACATGCATTTCGTTACACGCCTTCTGCCTTACCACAATATACCTGATCGTAGCCGTTTTTAAACCGAGAGACAACAGTCCACCACTAATTCTTTCGTCGGGCGTCTGCGCCCTTTTTCCAAAGATGGCAGCCCTCGGGCGGCAACGCGCCTCGCCAGAAGCCCCGCCCACACCCCCTCAGTGACCCTCGCACCCTGCAAGGCGACCGGAACAAACAAACAAGCAAATAAATAACTTCCCTGCGGCGTTTGATTTACAGTCTTGGTTTTTTTGCATAATATCTGAGCCTGGGTCGTTAAAAGGTGACATATTTCAAAAGCATCATACGTTGGGTAATTGTAGTTTTCTAGTTAAGTCTATATAAATATCTAGCGTTTAAAAAAATGCCAAAGTCATCCCGAAATTAGATGCATGCACATCAAAGAGAACATGATGTGTTGAAAAACAGAGTAACAGTTGTCAAGGAATCTTTAATGACATAAGTATCTCGTTAGAACAGCTGTAAAGGAATACGTGCGTTACGTGCGCAGAGAAAGCGCCGAGGATTGTCTTGGCAGTGTTGGTGCCAGATGTTACTCACAGCTGGTGCACTTTAAATAGGCGTTTGGTCGGCTTGGCCGTGCCACATTTGGGAAGAAAAGAAATGCACAGAAGATATTTTAAAAGTTCCGACTTTTTTTTAACTTGATGAATTCCGACTGTATCTTTGGCATCTTTGACCAGTTTATCCACCACAAAGAATTCCAATTGAATTCGCACTTAAGAAGTCAATTTACCTTTGTTTACAGTGTCTTTTGTAATGTAAATCATGACTTAGAAATTGTAATGCAGCAAAAATGCAGGTAATGCCAACAGAACAAAAGTCAGTGACAGTTTTTGTTATTTCAGAGAGGAAGATTGTTCCAGCCAGACCTTAAAAATAACGAACAAAGAAGCTGACATTTCCTGTGTCTAGTAGACTGCAGAAGTACCAAATATATAGTGATACACGGGCTCTTACAAAAGTTCCTGTCTCCAGGCCTTCCTTAAGTGCAGTCAGTTTTCTAAAGTGAGTAAGGCAGTATGGTTTATCTGCTGATGCAACCATTTTAAAACAACTTGTCTTAAACTGTGTATAAGCATTGTGTTGTGCTCTTAATAACCCAAACTTTTAAAATAACAGAGGAACAGTTCAGAGGAACTCTGCTCAGATTAGTTTCCTCTCATTCTCTCCTGCTGTGTTTTTTCCAGAGAATTTCCATGGAAAGGACATGTTATTCGGCCAGCCATTTTTTGTGCCCACTCACTACATTTGGGAGTCATGGAGGGCCAGAACTTATCCTGACAGCAGTGGGGGACAAGATATAAGAACCCTCTGTAGACAGGACATCAATCATGAGATATACACCAGGTAAATTTAAAGGTTATAATAATTATATTTATCCAGCTTTTTTTTTTAACCTACTCAAAGTGCTTTACACAGACAGTACAGGGGCCACTTCAACCACCACAGATGTGGAGCATTCACCTGGATGATGCGGTGACAGCCATTCTTTTGCAAGTATGTTCAGCACACATTACCTCTTAGATGATGAATGGATGAGAGAGAGATAGAAAGCCAGTTGGAGACAGGATGATTAGTGGGACAGAAAGACCAGGCCATGGTGTACAATTTAGCCAGGACACGGCAAAACACACTGCTCTTTTTGAAAGATGCACAGGGATCTTATATGAACACGGATAATCAGTACCTTGGTTTTATGTCTCATCCCAAGACAGCTCCAGTTTTTACAGCACAGTGTCCCCATCACTGCACTGAACCATTGGGACCTACATACAGGCCACAGGTTAAGTGCCCCATGATGGGCTCATCAATATCTCTTCCTGCAGCAACCCAGGTTTTTTATAGAATGTTTTCCCATTTAAGTACGAGCCAGAACATGCTTAGCTTCAGGTAGATTACCTGGTCTGAAGTGCAAGTTGCCATTAAACGTAACATACACATCTTTAGGATGTGGTAGGGACGTACCCAGAGAAAACCCAGCCTGAGTAGGGTATGCACAGAGACTGGACCACAAACACTGAAAAATAGCTAACCACTGCATCACCTCAGTTACTAGATTTGCTTATAATAATTATTTAAAAAGTGACTCCTGGAAGGAGTTGAAGATTTTTTCTAGTATTGAGGTTGTAAGGGTCACCACAAGTAATATTAACCTCTATGGAATTTGTATTTTCTTAATGTAAAAATCTGAGTTTCATCTTCAGCCCATTTCCTCATAAGACTTAAAGACACACATCCATTGGTGTATAAGGCACTGCCTTCCTTTTGAGCCAGGTCAGTCTATAGCAGACTGTAAATTTGGGCTGAATTAAGTGGTTTTGAAAGTAAGGATGGATTATTTCTTCTTGTACCTTTTCTATCATAAAACAGCAGCCACCATTGTATACTTTTTATATATACTCAGCAGCCACTTTATTAAGTAAATCTATTTAGTACCAGGCAGAAATCTTCTTTGGAATCTGGAATAGCCAGAATTGTTTGAGGCGTGGATTTACAAGGTACTGGAAGCATTCCTTGGGGATTTTGGTTCATACTGACTCAATAGCAACTTTCACTTTATGCAGATATTTCTGGCACACAGTTATGCTGTGAAATGTCTGTTCCATCCCTTTTCTACTGTGCTCTATTAAAGGTGCTCCACAACCAGATGAAGTTGATGTGTGCTTAGAAATGCGGTACACTTTCATGCTGGTAGTATCAATGTATCAATTTGAGAAAGGGTAAAGTAGCCATGAGGGTATTGACATGATCACAACATTTCTTACATATGCTTTGATATTCAATTGAAGCTTCTTTGGCATTAGAAGGCCTAATGTGTGCCCACATAACAGTCCCCACACCATTACACTATCAAAACAGATCAATGGATTAATTCTGCTGATGCCATATTTTGACCTATACTCCTCATGTCACAGAGCAAATTGAGATTTATCAGAGCAGGCAACTTTTTTTTCCCAGAATTTGGTCATTCAATTTCACTTTTCATTATTATGTTTACCGAAGCCTTATACCTGGAGTGGTCTTCGGCCCATTTGATTTAAATTTCGATGTGTTATACATTCAAAGGTGCTGTTCTGCAGAACATTATTGTAAAGGACTGCTAATGTGAGTATGCACACTCTTTCAGCTGGCAATTCTCCACTGGTCTCTCTCATTAACAAGACAATTTCACATAGCTGCTGCTCTTTTTGATTATTTCATCATTCGTTGTGTGTGAATATTTAAAGGAGGCAGCTGTTCTAAGACATCAGGAACAGTGTGTCTGGCAAAAATAATCTACAGTCAAGTTAACTTAGATTACAAAGAACAGCTAAATCTCTGAACCATGTTCGAGTGCTATAAAGTATTGGATTATGGCTACATTACTAACTGTTGACAAGAGAAGGCTTTGAGTGAACTAGTAGGTGTAATTTAAAAAGTTACCACAGAGTGTATACAGATTATTTCTCCTTTAGCTTCCTCAGTAACTCAGTATGCATTTTCATCAGTAAGTTTCCAAATTGTTGCACAGGTGTTTTAATGGCTTGTTTAGAACTGAGAAAAAGTGGGGAGGCAGGATGAGTGGTGGGAGTAATTGAAACAAATGAATACTAAATGGATATTTATTATTTTAAAATAGGTTATTTATGCATAAGAAGGGCTTTATTTTCAGTAATTCTACCTATTTATAAGATATAATTGCGTTATCATTTGTACATGGGCTATGTTTTAAAACAACTGTATACATTTTAAAATTAACAAGAGGTCATATGGGATCCTTTCATATTTATATATTTTTAATTTATGTGGTCGTGTTCGGATTCAACGGGTTGGAAAATGGATGGATGGATTTTAAAAGTACAATGGTAAAAAATCTAATAGTGATGACTATCTGTGAAATCACATTTACATTAAATAGCATTATATATTTTAAAGCAAAATACCACCTGTATTTATATAAACAGATGTTGCTACATATTACATAAAATGCATTAGATAATAATACAATAAATACATTTATCCTCATGCAACAAAAATAGAAATCTTACCATTAAATAGTATACAGTACTTAGAAGACTCACTAAGACCTTTGTCAGTTGATTTTATGATTTTTTAAATGTATTTGCTGTAGATTTCAGCTCTACCTTTTGTATATTAATTCTGCAGAATGTTGTTACACATAAAATCCATTCAGCCAGTTTTTTATGATGTGGTGTGCTGGGGTGGTAACATCACTTCAAGAGAGGCCCATTGAAACAACAAGCTAATTAAAAGCACAGGCTCAGTTATAGGAGACACTCTGAACCCCAAGTAGGTCATAGCAAAGGACAGAATTAAAACAAAACTGGAATGCCATTATGAACACCCAAGTACTTTCAGGCAATGAATTATTCAAAAGTGTGTCAAGAAATGCTGCTGAATACCAACAGCAAAATGCCTGTACAATATCTCACTGTGACAGCCAAGTTGGAAGTTAGCTTTTTTTTTTTTTTGCTTTATAGTCATTCTTGTGTAAACATATGGTCTAAAAAACAGCGAGTATGTGACATAGCTAGTCACAGAATGCACAGAAAAAAAACAAAACAATGACACACAAATCTCAAAAATGTGCATATCCATTTATTGGACCAGGCTCTGCAAAACAGATTGAAAGGCATATAACAGTATTGCTGAAATTAACCAAATTAAAATTATGCAATGAACACAAATGTAGACAAATGAGGAAAAATTCCTTAACTGTACAGTTACTTAAAAAGTAAACAAAAATACAATTTGAAACAACTATACAAAATTATTTCTGCCAAATTAAGTAAAACAAAATCAAAATTTTCTTAAAAAGTACAGAAAGTAACATTTAAAAGTAGGCCCATTGACAGAACCATGCCAAAGCAAAAGCATAAATGGGTATTAAATGTACAGACAACTCAATGGACTCAAGACATCTTAAAAAGAAATAAATGAAAAATCAAATTCTTTGTGCAGCTTACAAATACAAGCTGTTTTAATCAATACCAACACAAGTTTAGCAAGCAAAACTGACACTTCTCAATTACATACATTTATAAATTCCCTTTAAAAAACCTAAATAAATAAATAAATATCCAAACCTGTGTATTCTTCACTCAAACATTAGAGACCAGGCTTAAAGTTAATAAATTACAGCACAGTCACCAGACACACAGTTCAGTATTTATAGCTAAAACCCTGTCACATAATTAATTCTGCTGGTGCTGCTTACTTTACATAACAAATGTTCATCTTCCAGGCAGACACAGTAGGCACTATGGTTAACCTGTTCTGCAGCATTACCACTTAAAGGCAGACACTTATACTCAACATAAATTAAATAAGTGATGGGATGTGAACCAACAACATGCAAACACACATACACTACTCTCGCAAATACACTACTCTTGAGAAAACATTTACACACAGTCCAGTCACACACAAAGAATAAAATATTGCTTCTGTTTAACTCCAAATATATCTGGCACCTCACTTTTACTCCCAAAGGAGGGCATAAGTTGCACGTTTTGGAATATTAAGAGCTTCATCCAAAAAATGTAAATTTCAGACACACAAGTTGAGACTACAATTTCAAGTTGTTTAAAACAAATACATTCATTAAAATAAATACATTAGAAAAAAATGAATAACTTGTGTGGTGGGGTGTTATTTTTGACAAAAGTCTATAAAGTTTTTGGTAAGGATTTATGCATTTCAGCTTGGATATAATACTGTAAAGACATAAAATGATGGCAGTTAATATGATCCAGTTAATACTCTGCTTAGGTCTTAAGTAGCTATGTAAGCTAAATTGCTTGCACACAACCACCAGTAAATCTACTAGCAATGGATTTTGGTTTAAGACGAATAAAAAACACGCCACACACCTAAAAGCTGTAGTTCTTTAGTTCAATCTCATTGTCGTATTCAGCGGTGTGCAAGTTGCCCTGGCTATTACAGACTGCCAATGCTAGCAACACCAGGATTACGAATTTTAATGAAATGAAATATATAGACTTGCGTTTAATATTAATCCTGCATGGCAATGACTAAAGTGTACACTATAATAAAATTAGTCAACTACAATTACACACTTCGTTCAACATTCTGCCAACATTTTTGGAGTAATGCTTTGTAAGGTGCTTTTAATTAAAACAGAAAAAAAAGAAATCTAGTGCAAGTGACTGGGACAAAATTGATTTAAGCGCCATTCACCAGAGCCATTGCCTGGTGATTTTATACTTTTACCAAAATATCTAGAATTTGTCTTACCCTAAGCATTTTAAAACAAAACAAGAAATCATTCATATGACACATTGCATTACTGAGTATAGGCAATTTAATTTGACTTTACATTTTTAGCATGGTTATGCAATAAATAGTATAAATGCTGTAAAATGTCCAGAGTATAGGCAATGACGATCATTGCATTTCTGCAGTGATGCTTAGAAAATAGATATTTAACATTATGATACCATATTTACATTATCTACAATGTTCAGAGATCTCAACAATGAGATTTGCTTTTAATACAAAAAATAAATATGTAAACTGTGTACTAATAAGCACTTTTATATCTTTACAGTGGCAATACATTCATTGACTCAGCTAAGAAAATAAGTAATTGTGTTTTGCAAATACAGTTTTAGTTATTTCAGTTTAGTCCACACACAAGGAAAGTAATAGCAACACATTATGATATAACTATGAAGTGATGCTGGTTTCCACTTAGGTCCAAGAAATTGGGGGAAGTACTGGGAATCATTCAACATCATGTGCCTCTTCAGGTACATCTGAATTTCTTCTTTTCAAGTCCTTGGGGGGAAAAAAAAGTCTGATAAAAATTCTCCTCAAAAAGAATGAGGAAAACATAGCAAAACATCTGTCTGAGCAGAAGACAGATGCACAAGGTACATTGTTAGGTATAAGAAAGCTGGATTCTGCCCGATTTGGTCACCTCTATTATACTATGGTCTCAGCCTGCCAAGCAATGCATTTTGATTTCTCAGTAACCCCAAATGTTACAAAAATTATATATATGCTCTGGTCTCTGTCATTTGTAAAGAAAGTAAATTTTTTTCTCTGAACTTGGCACTTACTAGCAATTTTAACAAAGTCAATCAGGGGGGAATTTCATACCATTTATATAGCATTATAAGGACATAAGAGGGCATTATCTGGGTGAAACTGACTTGCTCATTGACGTGTGTAATTTAAATATGGGAAAAAATTGGGAACATTTTTTGTGCACACTGAGGTTTTAAAAAACTGGTCATTGGAACAAAAATTTATGAAATATTCCAATTTAGCATCTTTCCTTCTTAAAAACAGGGTCTTCCCCTTTACAAAATTATGCCTTGCGTAAGTGGAGCACACAAGAAAAACATTTATATTAGAGACAAGAAAAGGCACATATAAGAGAAAGGAAAAGCAGTACTTACATGCAAGCTTTACCTAGCAATGGCTGTGAAAGAAAACAGATGGTTTTAAAACATCTGCTTAAGGAAACATAGGCTATAAGCAAAAAGTTGAATGGTCATGCAAGAGATTAAACGTCAAATAACAGAATAAGGCAACAAAAACAAGTACAGAACAGACATAACAGTCAGTGCTCCACAGAATGTATTTGTATGCAAAGCAACATTGTTTGCCTTGCTGCATAAACATTTTTATTTTCCTACAACTAGCCTCATATTATGGAAGACATTTTATGCAATGTAAAAGCCAATGTGTTAGCATTTGACAAGGTGTCAGTGATACAAATTTGCTAGCTGTACTGAAAAGATGCTAGAAATGAGAAATTGGATCTGTATGCATGTTAGTGGTTGTGTTTAAGAGTTTGTTACCAAACTTAACAGAACGCCTGGCACTAAATTAAACTTACTTTGCTTAACCAGCAAAAAGAAATGTGAAAATGCCCACACAAATTAAAAGTTACTTCCCAGTTCACTAGAAAAATCAGTAGCGACTTGCAACTGCAGAACAGAAATTGACATGTAGACAAGATCCAAGGAGAATAAATATCCAATGTATGGTATATATAAATGTTTTAACTATTATTAGAATTATTTTAATATTCTTTCTTTATAATGAATTACATTATTCTGTAAGTAAAGACTTCTGTAATTGTTCAGTATAAAATAAGAAATGTTGAAATAAATTAGACCCTACAGAGAATTTTGACAGGTATTTCTAGATCACATCTTTTAAAAAGATATACATGCCTTTAGTCATTTATTGCATGTTCAGTATCAAAAGTTTGGAATGCAAGCTTAACTTAGTTTCATGCTGAAATCATGCACCAAGAAAGAAGCCTTAAACAAATCCTTATAAATACAATCTGGAAAAAAGTGACCTTACTTGTCCTGTTGTGGAAATGTCTGAAGCTGTGAATCCAGACAAAGATGTTGAAGTTGATGCCATATGATCATCCAGGCTTTTTATTCTTGGCTTCTTTGTAGGTTCAGGACTTGCCAATGGAGTAACACTATTGCGTCTCATGAGAGTACTAGGTCCCCGCTTTACATCCTGCTAAAAAGCAAGGAGAGACAGCAAGGCAGTCAACATTACTGACAGCAGGAGGTCAAACAGGAGTTCATTTTTTACCCATTTGCCTTAACTTGGGTATTAAAAAATAAATAAAATTGTGCACATATCATCAGGTAGTGCAAGGTCCTTTTAAATAAAGTGCCACTGGACACTTTATGGCAAATACTGTTTGGTTGTTTCATAGGAAGACTCATTTTGTTTTATATTTTTGGATAATCAAGCTTTATTTGTGCACAAATCCAAAATCTTACCTGATGTAATGATACTAAATATATTTCAATATTTCATGAAAAAAATGCTGATAACTCCTAATAGTCACACAAACTAAAAGCAATGTAAGTAAACATTACAATTTTTACATAAATTACAAAAAAGAATTTATAGCATGGAATTGAGTACTTTTGGTAATACAGCAGAATATGCGAGGGAGTAAAATAAAAGGGATATACAAATAAATCTGGGAAGAAATGGATTGTTAGGAGCCTTGTAGAAAAATTAGTGTGGAGACTGTTTAGCCCCTTACCTCTGACCTTTCGCGATGTGTATTTACTGCTTCAACATTCAGGTAGATAGATTCAACTTTGCAACCTAAATTACAAACAAACAAAGATAATATATGTTACATAATTAAAGAATAGTAAAAAAAAGGTATAAATGCTCAACCCAAAATTACTATGTACATATATTTAATAAATAAATCTAAAAAATAAAAAAACAAAAACCCTAATATTAATTTTTTTTTTTTTTTAAAAAGAAAAAATTTGTATGGCTCAGTCAACAGAAGAATAAAGCTGAAACAAACTTGTAATACATGTCTTAATATATACAAATATAGTGATATATTACAACAAGCACATTCCTAAACATCAGTATTATAAAACTTTGAAACTCACCATAAGCAACAGGGGTCAGCTTTAGTACGGTATGCAGTGGACACTTAAGATACGGCATTTCATCTGTAACAGAGATGAGGTGGGAGATACAAAATAGTTAAAAAAAAATATATTTACTAAATACTAAATTAGGTGTGAATAAAATATTCAGGTTACAATCATGGTATCAATTACCGGCACTTTTGTCCAAGAAGTAAGCCAAAAGACACCTCATGACTGCCTGATGACAGATAACAAGCACATTCTCTTGTCTCTCCAACTCCATGATGACTGGCTCCAATCGCTGAACTAAGTCCTGATAAGACTAAAATTGAACATTTATTAGACAATCCACTTGGCTTAGATGTACATTTTTTTAATACTCTATAAATATGCACATACAAACTTTTTACTCTGCGAGAACCCTCTTAATAAAATTAGTTATCCTTGTATTCCTACTTTATTACAGAATTGTGTCCATAAAGCTATTTATTATTAAACCTGCTTACCAACAATTCAGGGCTGCAGGAGCCAGGACCTACCCTGATAGCATCATGTGCAAGGACTAAACCAACCCTGAATTAGGCACCAGTCAAGGCACTCCCTCAGTGTGGGTGTGCGCCAGGAAACCCAAGTAAATCTTTTCAGTTATGAGAAGGGCATGCAACATCCACAGACAATGCCTTGTCCAGAATCACTGTAAAACTATGAATAACTACAAGACCCTGCATATGAGCAGTCTTCCACTTGAAAGAGAACCCATTTCTAACATCAAATAAATACAATAACCCTTCCACATACACACCCACCCTCAAAAACACCAAATAATCAATCATTATTACCTCCCCAGTTGGGTAGCGGTAGTAATATTTGTCTTGATCTCTCAGTGCAAATTCCTCAGGATACCTTTCTTTGATTTGTTCATATGTCATTTCCTCACATATTCCCTGCAGACAAACAGTGACAATTCAGTTAACAATTTGGACTTCGATTTATTGAAATTACCCATAATGTCTAATGAATAAAAAGAAAGACTTAAATAAAACTGCAGATTACAGAATGGTTTTCATTTAAAAAAAAAAAATTACACAATTTTCTCAATACTACAAAATAACGCAAGTCCTTCTTTCGAGCATGCAAGTACAGAACTGTGAACATAAAACAATCATACTTACAGCATCAATCTCATTGAGTGCCTTCCACTGTTCATAAGGCATGCTTAGAGTTTCTGCAGTTTGAATGGTTCTTTTCAACTGACTTGTCCAAACCTTCAGATTCTTTAAGTTCTGTTCCTCCATAAACCTGGACAAAGCACCTGAAAACTGAAAATAAAGCACAAACTTTATTACAGGGTACCTATATTTGCCAGAATTTCTTTCCTACTCATTTTATGCAATATACACTTTTATAGAGTTTATATTGGCTTAACCCTACATAATGTGCACCAGTGCAATTCACGTAAGCTACAGTTAAGCCAGTGAATGATATGCCACTAGAGAAAAAGTCAGCTCCTGAAAAAACAGACACAATGGTTTCTAGAGGGGGTTTTGAGAGGCAGAGGCATTTACATCATGCTGGATTCAAAAACACTGCCATCACATTGAATTATACTTAGTTACACTGTGCCAAGTAGGCTTGTGCTTGTACACTGGTGCACTATTTACCAAATTTTAGACATTTATCCCAGATATCGGCTTCAAATGTGGAAAAGTGGAAAACCAGACCTTATATTGTACACACTTGGAAACTATAAGCTTCCTGCTTACTATATGTGCAAGTGTACTGTAGTAGGTTGCACCTACAAGGCTAGTGGCAAACACACATGAACTAACAAGTGTAAATATAAATAGATTAAAACATCATATGCTCACTTATAAACACATTCAAATGAAGCCAGTGCTAAAAAAGACACACAAGCAAACTGTAGTACAGAATAAATGTGTCAAAATATGGAACTATAAAAACCAAAAAAAATTTTAATGCGTGGCTTAATTCAATTCCCAATAAATGCAGAGGTTTTATATTCTGGATGTGGACTAGGTTATCAATATTGATGATGTAATGCTAAAAAAAGTACATTAAAAATACTTAGAATAGGCATTCAATAGTTTTCTAGCATAAAAACAATGTATGAGTTATGAATAAAACTAGCAAAAATACCTTTTTTCCCCTAGAGGACAAGCCAGAATCTCCTCCAATTTGACCAAGAACATTGTGCTCACTTTCTCCGTGACGACACAAATAAATGGTACGTGGCTGCACATGAATATTCATAAGATAGTAGACTATCTTGCTTTGGATATAATCCTGAATACGATTCACCAGAAATCTCCTTCCTACATCAATCACTTTAATAAAAGACATTTCCCTAGGGGGAAAAAAAATATATATTTTTTTATATAAACCCAAATTGGTATCAAGACAAAAACGCAGAAGTCTCCTTATCAACTGTATATTGGTTTTCTAAAGAATTTCTCAAAAGCTGAAACTCCTGAAAAAGGAGACAATGTTTCATACCTGTCATAATTATCTGGGTCCAGGGGCTGGTATGAAGCTCGGTAACATTCTATTCTTTTAAGAAAATCTTCCATGGCATCTGTTTTATTGCAGTCTTTATAATCCGGACAAGATACTTTCACCTCCTGTATATATAAAACAAAATTTTAAGTCTAGCTTAATAACAAAAGACAAAGTAATACAAGGAAAAATAATTTTAAATTCTAAATCAGTTAAAGGAGAACAGGTCAACTAGAATTCCAATTTAATACACTTTGACACAGCAAACTGTATTTTTTAAAATGTATTACTGGCAATACATACCATTATATTTGTTGCCACAACATTTGGATCTTCACAAACTGATTCAATAAAAAATACCTTCAAGAAATACAAAAGAAAAATATATTATATATCAGTCTAACATTAGAATTTTGTATGACAAAATGACACAATTTAGCAAAGTGAATCCCATTATTTTTCATTGGCTACCATGTGCGGAGGAAAGAAAAAGGAAAAAAACACACGTCTGTATTTGAAAACTAACCTTGAAACCATTTTCTTTTCCAAAATTAAGAATCATATCTCTCCTGTCCCTTGTTGTATTGGTGGCATCAAAGACCTACAATGATATTAAATTGCATTGTTAATAAGTTCTATGTACAACATATTACACAATTTGATAATCTGTACACTCTACAGCTCGAACAAAACTTAGTAAGCCAAATAAATCAGGCACCTTATTAAATCCAACCAAAGCATATTTCAATATCTTCTGAATTACACAACATGAATACTACCCTATGTTCTAGTCATATTTTTAACAAAATGTATCCCTTGGTTTTTTTACTGGAAAAAAGAAGACTTTTAACTCACTGCAACTTGTCCACCTTCTTCTAGCAGGTAAGATTTGACATCTTCCAAGGCTGATAAGGCACACTGTCTGTAAATTACAAAAAAATGAAGTAATGTAAAATTGTTTAATTCTGCATGCAACAGTAATTAAAAAAATGAATTCAAAATTGTATAAAATTACTTTCTGATTTTCATTGCCTCCTGATTATCTGGCCTGAAGAAGTCATAAGAGCTGTATTGTTTGACAGCTTCACGGCGATATTCTCCAACATTGAACACTGTAGGAATGTAAAAATATGAGCTAAAACATGTATAAGAGAATACACAGTATTTAAAACTGAAAGTTGATTAATAAGGTATAAATATTTTCTTAGAAAATTTTTCACTGCATTATTTAATGAATGATGAGCCATTAGACTTCCACTCATATACAGGAAAAATAGCCTTAAATGACAACAAATCAAAAATACAAGCCGGCACTGGTAACTACCTTTTGTTGGGACACCGGTCCAGTTGAGGTAGCGAGTCAACTTTTTTGAAATGTATGTCTTTCCTCGAGCAGGCAATCCCACCATTACAATCACTGTAGGCGAGTTTGTGAAATATGGCCCTCCAGCTGTTACAAAAAAATAAATAAATTTACATTAGATATGACTGCAGGGCATGGAAGGGTGTTACTTCAGAAAAATCTAAGAGGTCAGTTTAGTTAGTGGCTAATTTGAAGAGCTGGCCCAAGTAACTGACTTTCAACATTCTACCTTTTCATTATCACCTTTCCAGAGGGTGAAAAGCAGTTGCATTATCCAAATTGGCCAGCTGCAATTTATTACACATTTTAAATGTTTACAAAAAGTCATAAGATACTGTAAAAACAAACAAGTAAATGAATAAAAAGTTGTAAATCATATGCCACTGCCTAGATCTTAAAGGTCTGATAACCTGTAGCCAACCACATTTAGACAGCAAAATGGCTCAAGTGGAAAAGGACATAACCTCTTTAGGAAGAGGATACCAATAAAACCTAATTGTCTATGTTCACATTAATGGTCTAATTAAATTTCTTAGCATGAAACGGTTTAAAATTTTAATTCCAAAAAGCATATGACATACCTTAAATTTGCTTAGAATGTGGTGGTGGGGGGCTAGACTCACAAAGGTAAAACCAGTTACTGGAGGGTAAAATGCTGATGCTACCTATGTACATTAAGTTACTGTAATAAAAGCCTGGTCTCTGACACAAAATAAACCCATCTAGCAACTAGCAGGGTCTTGAGGCAGCGATAATACATAAGGAAGTGTTTGGTATTGCGGAAGCAATTGATTATGTGATCTAAAATTGCATAGTTTAAATGTTTAAAATTTCATAACTAATGCCAGCAAAATGTAAAACAACTTAAATAATATAGAGCAGAAATTACCAAACAGCAGATCAACACACAGTATGTCATACTAAATAGTCATGTAAGTGATGGCTTAATTTGTGCAACAAAAGTAGATTTCAGAGAAACAATTCTGTGTGCGTTATTTTAAAAAAAAAAAAAAGTTAGGTCATATTACAGTTACTGCATGCCCAAAACGATTGCACAAACCTACATTATAACCAGGATGTTAAATAAAAGTAGTACTTGCATCTTGTTTGGCTCCCACAAGAAAACTGCTTTCCTCCATGTATCAAGAGACAACAATCATATTGTTTAGTAAAATTATTGCTGTATTTGTCACTGCACACAGTAGGTTAGCTACAAAAATAATTGAGCCACTGTGTCACCTAAAAGGTAACTATTTCAATGCATTTCACGTTTTGTTTTAGGGCTTGTGCACCAAAAAAAAAAAAAAAACCACACCTCATATACAGTAGGATTAAATAACTGAAGACAGCATCTATAGCAAATCTTCAGCCCACTAAAGTATTTATTACACGCCACCTTATTTATAGAGCAAGGTATCATATACTATGCCAGACTACCAGACCCACCCTGACGTGATTTAATGAGGACAATGATGCAAATTAAAACAATTACACACAAAAATAAATCATAATATACTATACCTCCACGAGCCCACACACCACAAAATTGTAATTGATTATTTGACTAAATGCTTGTCTCGCGAAGTTACTTGGGGTTGCTTTTTTAAAAACTGTGCAAAGGTTTAAACTGTTAAAATACATTTCTTGAGATTTATATTTAACTGTGCAGTATAAAAATTGCTTACCTTGTAAAATAATTGTACGAGGTAAACAATATGCACAAAAACATACCTAGAGAATACAACCAGACAATCTCGCCACAGTACACAAGTTTGGAAAACGGGGTGAATATCCGAGCTTAATACAAGTAAATTAACAGAACGGCTGATACAGTATAATGAGCGTCATCTTGTTGTCGGTGTGAAACTGAGCCAATGTTATTTTATTGTTCTAAGTCTGCATAAACTGGGCAGTTTATCTAAACTGTCGATCGGTTTTTTGGTAGTCATTGGTTTTGCACTCTTGGAGACTACCGGGCGATTTAAAGTCTATCAGCGTTTCCAATTATTTGTAATTATTCAGTAGTTGTGTATTTTATTTTAACTGTACTCTTACTGTTAACATCCACCTACACTACAGACGGGTCTACTTTGTGCCATTTGTGCATATATTATAAATAGTTTATGTGGGAAGCTGAAAAATTGTTTTTCTTGTTAGTGAATCAGCCTATGGCTGCTTAAACGAGGCCTTCTTTTAAACAACATTTCTTCTTTTTCCTCAACGTGATAAGGAACTCGCATGTACTAACCATAAGGCTAATTGATTGATGCGACTTTAATACCTTAGTGTTCCCTATTAGCGTGTCACCCTTCCTAGACTGCAAGTCTAGCATGAATTGCGCGCATCTTGACGTACAGCCTCAGAACGTCACGATTCCGACGTTAGCAATCTACCCCCACTCCACCTGCCGATTTCCGATATTGTTCCGCTTAGTTCCATAAGCATGAATGTGACCCCCTACCATCACCCTCACCCAAAGCATTCTATTAAAAGGGACGCTATTCATTTCGACACGCTTTCGGGAGAGCTATTAGATGTTGCCATAGTAACTATATTGGGATCTTCAGACTGCTGTATTGGAATTTTACAACAGAAATATTATTTGTTTATTACATGCTGTGGTAATAGAGGATTTTTGAAAATCTCTTTAAGTCCAAAAATTCTTAAAGTAACTCATCAATTTCCTAGATATAACTATGTGCACTGTATTAGAAAGCGACCACATTTGTCAGCTCTCAATAAAAATGCTGGTACGCCAATATGCTGTTTTACACCAACAATAACTTGTCACTTTCTGAAATAAAAAGCTTCGCTGTATAAATCACCAATATACAGCAGCAAGCCGCCCCCTTCTTCAATCTTTATGCACAAGTTTGTATTTCATTGTAGACTCTAAACTAATTAATGCAATTCCTCATCGTTGCACGAAAGTTACACGTACGAACGGCGACAGAAGGAACATTCACTTTATGTTTATGTTTCTGTTTCAAACCCGTCCAGTCGCTTGGAATCAGCAGTTAGTTATTTTAGCTGATTCGTATAAAACTCTGTTAAAATGATGTCACGGTTTCCTAACGCAATTTACTACAAGATGCCAGTAAATCGGTCTTTTCCAGAATCACACAACATGTGCCTTTCACAGTGGAATATAAAGGAATATTGATCTGGAATCGTTCTGATAACACAGCATCAGTCAAGTAAATGTGTCATTTAACGTTAAATCCAAGCCTTTACTACGCCTGGGAAATTCTGTGAGAAAAGGGAAAACCTGGATGAGTCATACTAAAAGGAGGGACATCCGCATACTAACCCATCGCATACCCTACGCATCTTGAGCGTTCACGTGCATATCGCAGTCACATAATGGCTTTTTTTTTCTTTCACACATCCACACATTAAGACTCACCTCTATGAGGAACTGCTGGTTTATCATCCTTTGAGGGAATCCAGATTTTTTGGATTCGATTTTGTGTCAGCTCTCTGGGCATCGCCGTTAATAAAATTCGCCTTTAAATTTTCTTTTAAGCAGCTCGCTTGAAAAACAACAGCTAAGTTAAAGCAGAACAAATCAGTATCGGGACCTCAAATTTTTACAGAATGACTTGTATGTCCACGCTTTTAAATAGTAATCCGGAACGATGGCACGCAGCTATAAAGAACTCGAAAAGCTACGCATTTATGCGCAATGGCTTCATTTCTTATACGAGCTTTAAAAGAAAAGATAATTCCGAATTATATTCCAAAGTTAGAAAAACAAAATCCTTTCGAGTCAGCTTCGTTTGCTCCTAATGCAAAATAAATGCAATCTCTTCTTCATCCCGGTATGCGATTCTCAGTTCCGCTGAGCACAGCCTTCAATATAAAGCCAGAAGCCGGTAAGACAACGTGACTCGCGAGACGTCACCAGTAGGCGTGACGCAAAAAAATCCCAGCCAGTGCTTCCTTGCTCCTGCGCGCCACCTGGTGGGCCCGACTGGCCAAAAAAGTACTGATTCATCCATCATACGTAATGCAAGTGGTTTTGCAAGATAAATCACCGAAGAGAAGACAACTAATAGCAGTAGAACAAAGTCAAATAAGATCAGGTGTTTATATTAAAATGATGGACAATACTGTATATATATATATATATATATATATAAACACCAGTGTCATAATATATTCCAACACTCAATGGGCTGCGCACCATGAAATCTAATCCACTCAAATCATCATACCTTATCAATAGCGGAGGTCAGGCCTTTGGAGGAAGGGAGGGGAATGGGTCAGTTGAAGTCAGCCACTTGCAAAGTACTTGCCCTCACGTTCTTCACGTATTTTATCGAAACCCTAGTCTCTCTTGTCTCGGTAGGTGGTCTTTGAGCGAAGCTGCGCCGCCGTAGCACGGCCCTCTCTCACGTCTTCACTGCTCGTTTTGCTAGCGCTAACAATGTCCCATTCAAATCCGTGCCCGTTCATTTAAAGCCTTTTGTTTGAGATATACAAACACTGTATATATTTATATGTTGTTAACCACGTAAGTTTCTTTGTGTTTTCCTATAAAGAATGTTTTATAAGCACGTGCGCACCATTTTCCTGCACATTTAATGGTTAATGATAGCTAAACTTTACACTCATGACTCCCACATTTTGTGATTCTATGTTCCATCTCTTTGGACGTTGTTTTAAAAATGACTAGACTATCCATTAGGTGCTTGCACTACACACTATTACCAACCAATGTTTTCCATAAAACATTCACTAGTTTGCATTATCAAAAACGTGTAATAAAGCAGTTCACATTTCAGTATGATGGTCTTCATGTCGAAATGCACAGGCACTAATGAGAGAATTTTTAACAAAGTATGTTATTTTAAAATAAAAGTGCACTTCTATGTTTGTTTAACACATTATATATTAAAAGGGAGTCTATACCAAAAAGTACCTAAACTATACCTTTCAACTGAGTGGTACAGTGAAATAATTTACAAAACAGTAGAAAATATATTACTTTCAGCCAGTAGTCAAGTAATATATTTACAATACTGTATGGACTTAAACGATGGAGAGATAAAATAGGTTAAAGTTAACTCTACATATGAAACAAATAAGCGCTGTTTTTTGGATATTAACATTTCATCAGGTTTACTGCAAACCTACAAAAGTTTAACAATAAAATGGCTTTGTACCTAATTTTTTTATACTGTAGTATATAACATAAAGGGTGAGGAAGTTTTTTTCATTGTTATCACTACTAAATTCACCCTGAAGCACAGCAGATGTTGCAGCCTGTGACTCTTTCATTTCAATTAATACAAGTTGAGAGAAAACACATCGTAACTATTTGAGCCCATAGACATTCTAAAAGATTGCTTGCATACATCTGCCTTTTACTAAACATGTTGTATGCGAAATAAAAGACATTATGCCCATTTTACAGGATATCACTGTAAAAGGATATTAAAGATCCAATTAAAAAAAAGAAATAAATTAACACAAGAGTGTTTAAATTCTGTAAGTATTTCAGTTTCATGTATTTGTTTTCACAGAAATGCACTATATATTTAGCAAAAGCTAATGAGTTAGCTTACTTAATGTGATTTTTATTTGAGGTTGTGTGTGTGATCTTAAAAACTTACATCTACATTTAGGATTAAATTCCAGCAGTGTACATTACCAGCTTTCTGTCAACTTCATTTGGAAAAAGTGGTAACTTATGAGAAAGACAAGGTACATGTACGTAAATGAGAGGGAAGGTGGTGGAAGGGTGCAACTGCAAGGATGGACTATAGAGTGATGCAGTACTACCAACAAGCACTGTGACAAACTTTAAACAAGCTGTAACACTATAAAAAATTAATTTTCCTCTCTTCTCCCTAAAAACAAAATTTTATGTACTGGGCTCGTTTGTTAAACAAATATACAGTATATTTATATAGTATCCACTTGCTCTGCCAAAACATGCAAATTGGGCTGATTACCGATTGAATGTTTGACACATTACGTTTTCATACAGTGCCAGTTAATGTTAGAAATCTTTTTAATAAGTAAATAAAATAAGTTTCCACGAAATGTCATTGGTTGGTGTCATTTATCTGATATTACATTTTGGTTGAAGATATCAAAACATTCAGCATCAAAACTTTGCAATATTAGAGAAAATCTGGAATTTGAAATATTTTTTCACAGCGTACTGTGTATACATGCACAAAACTGTAAATGAAAAATGTGTGTGTATATATATATATATATACAGTATATATATATATACTGTATATATATATATATATATATATATATATATATATATATATATGCAGTATATGTATATTAGACAGACATGGTGTTGCAGTGGATAATGCTGGTTCCACACTGTCCCCATAGCCTGTCTTAGTATGTGTTTGCATAGTTTTTTCTTGCTCTTCCTGTATCCTAGTTACATTCCTTACAGTTGAAACTGACAGTTTAAACCTCTGAGCTAGCTTTTTGTAGCCTTCCCCTAAACCATGATACTGAGCAATCTTTGTTTTCAGATCTTTTGAGAGTTGCTTTGAGGATCCCATGCTGTCACTCTTTGGAGGAGAGTCAAAGGGAAGCACAACTTGCAATTGACCACCTTAAATACCTTTTCTCATGATTGGACACACCTGTCTATGAAGTCCAAGGCTTAATGAGGTAATCCAACACATTTTGTGTTGCAAGTAATCAGTATTGAGCAGTTACATGCATTCAAATCAGAAAAATAACAAGGGGGCCCACGTTTTTGCACAGCCAGTTTTTCCACATTTGATTTAATTTCATACAACTAAATACTGCTTCACTAAAAATCTTTGTTCAGAAAACACCCCAGTACTCAGATTTTCCTAGGAAACGAAAGACATACCACTGTTATCTATTTTGTTGAAAGTAGAGTAAACTACTATGCAGTTTATTTTTGGGTAGTCTTTTTTCCACAAACATTTTCAATATTTGCTACATTAGGTTAGCCTGCAGGTCCAGACTGGTCCAGATTGAGCCTCTATACATAAGTGTGTCCCGAGATGGCATTGCACCATTTCAAGGGTATTTTTCTTGCCTTGCACCCACTTCTGCAAGGATAAACTCCATCCTCACTTGAGACCCTGAACTGAGCTAAACAGTTTTGAAAATAGAAATAGTTTTAGGCATAATTAGGCATATGTGTTTTTTGTGAGCTGTCAACCAACGATGCTGTCAGTGCAATGCATAAAATGTGTCAGCAAACAAAAAAGTGAAAACTGGTGTTTTGTACTGTACAAACATGTCTGCCCAATATCTGGCATTTTCATACCATGTCAGAATAGAAAAAAATGGAAAAAAAATTCAGAGATCATGGCTGAGCTCCCCATTCCGATAAAGCATTACAGGCATGTTAATTTGCTGTCAGAACATGGAGCGCATGTGATACCAAGTAAATTTTGAAATGTTGCTGAAAAGTGATGAGGCAGTTGTGTAACCCATTGTCTCCTGCAATTCCTATTCAGATGAGTTCCAGCAACTGCTGTCATTAAGTCTGACATGCTCTCTAACTAGATGTTGTGTAGTGTGCCTCCACCCTTATGGTCCTGCAGTTTCTTGCATGGCCAACTGTTCCAGCCAACAATGGCTGACACCACAAGCACACAGAGCCACTGAATGTATAGTGGAGGGTCTCATAAACTTGCTGACCACTAGTAGGCAGAAGTTCACTTATCTGGACATTGCGATCATGGGCATCCCAAAGGTGCTTTGTGGGATAAAGGCTGGGACAGAAGGCAAGCCAAGGCAGCACCTGCACACCAACAGTTCATCTTCAAGTCAGCTTTATTTGTCTTTACTTTTTATTCTTATCATATACAGAGTACCTAGGACCACTGTGCAACACAATGCAAACAGAAAAAAAAAACAAAACTCCAAGTTCAATGTTCATAGTGGGTATACAGGTATAGCATTGAAAGTGTTTGCTGTACAAGAGTTGTAGCAGCAATAAATAGCTTAGGTATATTTAGGAGTAGCAACATGAAGTTAACAGCTTGTTGCTAGCAAAAATATCTGTGCATACTGTAAATTACTATATAATGCAGCCTGCAACTGGCAGACCCTTAACAGTATGAGGTTCCTAAGGATTGCATAGTGTAATAAAGAGCAGAAGTGTCTATAAAATGTCTGGGGGGAGTTTGCAACATATACTGAACGTTAACACAAGATCAGTCCAGCATTTAGGTAGCTGTGTCTGTAGAAGCACTGGAAGGAGCGAATATAATTCAAAGCACATTGTGTGTGTGTGTGTGTGTGTGTGTAAGATCCCTACAGGAGACTGACAGTCAGTAAGTGCTATCAGTGGTTTGCCATCATGGTCACTTGGGCAGAAGGGTATTTAGGAGCCTTTACAGCTTATGGATAGAAACTGTTACACAGTCTGGCAGAGCAGCATGAATGCTGAATTGTCACTTGCTCAACTGTAAAAGAGTAAAGAGTCAATGGGAGGGTTGAATGGGGTTGTGTATGATGCTGAAAGTCTTCCATACACAGCATGTTTGGTGAATGTTTCATAAAGAAGGAAGAGATGCCCAAATGATCTTCTTTGCTGTTTCACTATCCACTGCAGGGCTCTGCAATCATAAGGCACCTGCATTTCCATACCAGATAAAGATGTAGCTGGCTAGGACACGTTCTATAATGGTCTTGCAGAATGTAGAGAGGATGGTAGGAGAAGGCTTGTTATTTTTAAACATCACAGAAACAGGAGATTTCTATCATTTTTTGTTGCTATGTTGGGAGAGTTGAAGAGCGTGGTGAGGTCCTCTGCAATGTGCACTCCCAGAAGCTTTGCACTCTTAACAACCTCTGTAGAAGACCTGCGGATGCACAGGGGTGTGGGTACAGGATTTGTTTTTTTGAAGTCAACAACCATCTCTCTTTTTCTCAGTGATGACAAAACAGATTGTTTTTATTTCTACACCAGAATGATAGATGTTCAACCATTTCCCTGTAAGCCTTGTTACTGACCAGGCCCATGTTGTCAGCAACTTTGATGACATGATTTGAGCTGAACTTGGTGGTGTAGTCATGTACCAATAATTTACACTTTAGGATAGTTGTGACCAGAACATATGATTATTTTTGCATACATGTTTATATACATCTATTTTCTTCCATGCTTAATCCAATTTAATTAATAAAATAACATTTTTAGATATGGTATATATGACAAAGTCAGTGTTTTACTAGGATGTTTAACATTTGATGATTTTTAAATAGAACAGATAGTCATATAACAGATTTAACCATGTAATATTTAATGGTGTGAACTTCAGTGAAGTGTGACTCAAGTATGCATAAATTCATAAGAGCATAATCTGCTTAAATGTATTTTGAAAACATATATTTTGAAGTCAACTGGAAGAAGGTTCTATGGTCTGATGAGGCCAAAAGTGGGCTTTTTGGCCTTCAGACAAAATGGTATGTTTAAACACTGCAAATTATCAAAAACACACCCCCCTCACCATGAAATATGGTGGTGGCAGCATCATTCTATGAGCATGCTTCTTTGCATGCAGGCTCTAGAAGTCTTGTGAGGTTAAAGGTGAAAATAAATGTAGCAAAATACTGCAAAATCCTGGGTGAAACCCAATGTAGTCTGCAAGAAAGTTGCACCTTGGGATAAGATTTATTTTCCAGCAAGACAACAAACCACAAGATAAAGCCAAAGCTACATATGAATGGCTTAAAAAATACAATGTTAATGTTTTAGAGTGGCCGAGTCAGATTCCAGCTGACAATCCCATTAAGATACTGTGGCTAAACTTGAGAAAGGCTGTTCATATATGATACCTATGCCACCTCACTCATCTTCAACAGTTTTGAAAAGAAGAATGGAGAAACAAATGCAGTGGCCATATGTGCAAAGCCAATAGAGGCCTGTGAATACAAACCCAAGACTTAATGGCTACTGATGGTGTAGCTACTAAATACTGACTTGAAGGGGGTGAATACAGGTAATCCCCAAGTTACGGACATCCGACCTATAACTTACAAACAGGGCCGCAGCTGCACCTTCATCTGTAAGGGGGACGCGGCGCAGGCACCTCAGTAACTGCCACTCCATCATCTTTGGCCTGGGGATGCTGCAAGCATTGGCTGGACGGAGGCTGGAGGGGGGCAATTTCGCTGCTTGTGCAGTATAGTGTCCCATGGGGGTGGCTCCCGGCAGCAAGCATTGACCCGTGGTCCATAGTCACTGTGGCCACAGCTATCGCTCGTGTGCACAACAGAGGCTTGATGGGGCGGTTTGCTGCCCGCCCACCACGCCGCCAGAGCTGCTGCTCCTCACTGGACGCAGGCTGGATGGAGTGGAGGGGGGCGTTTTACTGCCTGCCCACCACACACGGCTGCCCCGTTCGTTCTCAGTGGGAGGCTGGTAATGACACCAGTGATGTGGCTGAATGGAGGCCATTGAGGGTGAACGGGGTGGCAGGGGGTAGCATTGTAGTGTGACTTGGGTGGCTGCCTGTTGAATGAGGGTGGTAGTAGGCAATTCACTACCCGCCTTTGACCACACTGTGTTTGTTCTCGGTGGGTGGACGCTGTAGGCAGCATACTGTAGTGGAGGTGACTGTGTGGTGGGTGGGTGGTGCACCGCCTCTCGCCGCCACCATGCCTGCTTGTACTGT
Organism: Polypterus senegalus; assembly: GCF_016835505.1. Lineage (NCBI taxonomy): Eukaryota > Metazoa > Chordata > Cladistia > Polypteriformes > Polypteridae > Polypterus > Polypterus senegalus. Next base: position 80,767,449 of record NC_053161.1, read on the forward strand.
TACGCACATAGCAGGAAGTTGTTTCTTGCCAGTACATCAGACATGCTGACGATGGGTGCCTTCCTGCTGTGATAGCGTATACAGTGCTGTGCAAAAGAGCTCATCTTAACCTTTTGTCTTCACCCTTCAATAATGTCTCTAAAACATAAATCTAATGCAATTGCTGGTGATACAGTAAAAAAGAGAAAAACCATCACCATGGAGAATAAAGTAGAAATAATAAAAAGGTCAGAGAATGGTGAAACTCCATCATTCATTGGCAAAGCACTTGGTTACAGTTGGTCAACAATGGTATTTATTAAAATAATGTACCTGTTCCGACTTACATACAAATTCAACTTAAGAACAAACCTACAGTCCCTGTCTCATAAGTAACCCGGAGACTGCCTGTACTTACAAGATCCACTACTTCAAGTTTTATATTTGCAATTAATTTAGACCACTTTTCAGAGAACTGTTTTTACCTAGACATTAAAAAGTCTTTTATTTTCATCAATGTCAAAAAGTCCAAATTAAATCCACGTTATTCAAGGTTGTATAACAATAAAATGTGAAAACTTCCAAGAGGGAGAATACTTTTAATAAGCATTATATATTACAATAGCACATTTAGTGGCTACAGTGAATGTATGCTTTATTATCTGCTACATATAAAAAGGACCTTATAATTTTTTGTTGTCTAGACCTTATATTTTGCAAGCAAACATCCTTTATATAGTGAATTAGGCCACATAAATGGGAAATTTGTCACTGTACAGAAACAGACAAACTCCCTACACAATTTTAGCACTAGAAGCAGCTGCGGGAACAAAGTGACAGTTTCAGAACAGTGGCATTGCTCTCCACAAGTACTGCATCAGCTATATCAAGACACAGTGCACATGGCTCTTTGACATGAATGTTAAACCAAAACAGTCTCAGTGAACATCTTACGCAAGGCTGTTCACGTTTCCAGTGCATGCTGCTACTGTGTTCAAGCACGTGGCTTCACTATGCAGTGCTTAGCCAATACTTTCTGAGCAGCAGTAACATTTGCAAAACAAAAACATTTCCATGTGAATGAAAGACAAATATTGATGTATTATTGGCAAGATTCCCCCGCAACCAGGAGTAACCTGGTGTATTCCATAATTTTAAATCCACAGCTTTTTTTAATATCGCAAGGAATAAATACAAGTAAAAGTATACTTTATCCACTTGCCTTGTCCAATTTACTGTGTTACTTTAAGCAAAGTTATCACATTGATAAGTATAAACTTAATCAGAACAAAATAATGAAATAGGATAAATCTTCAAAGAATTAAGAAGAATCCCTTAGTTATAGGTTTATATGAAAATATTGTCCAAATAAATGCAAACATGTATTTCTGGTCATTTTAGCAATTTCAGTCAAGACACTAATGTAAGTGAGAGAAAAAGCCAAAAATATTTTGTACGTCAGGAGACAGCAGTCAAAAATGTTCAGTACATGAAAGGAGCACCAGCTTTGAATTTATAAACTGATCATATTTAATACATATCATATAAAGTATTTAGTAGCGATATCCGTTAAAGAGTAGAAGGCACACAGCTAAAGTATGCAAGTATCATCCATCCATGCATCCATCCATTTTAAACCCACTTATTCATAGCAGAGTTGTGGGGGAGCCGAAGCCTATCCCAGCAGTCATTGGACACAGGACCAACACATGGCCAGGACACCAGTCCATCACAGGATGAACATATATGCTCACTATGACCAAATTAGCAATGGTAATCCACCTAACCTGGATGTTAGGTCTTTGGACCGCGGGAGGAAATGTGTGTATCATGTTTAAAAAAATTACTCCTTTCAGATTCCTGACCCTACACATTTTCTGATTTGCTGAATCAATTTTATTTGTCCCTGGGGGGAAATCCGACTTTTTACAGAAGGACTTTAAATAAATAAACAGTAGCTAGATAAAGAAGTATATAAATAAATAAACACACATTCTTTGGTCTGAACTGAAACCAAAATGAAAGAAAATGAAAAAGAATGAAAAGTTATGACTTGGCTGTCACAGACACAATGAGGCATTATACAGACATATTGCTGTTGGAATAAAAGAGCCCCCGTAGCATTTCTTGATGCACTACTGCTGAATAATTTGATGGCTTTAAAGTACTTGGTGTTAGTGTGCAGCCTCCTGTCTCTTAATGGCACTCAGGTTAGTTTTAATTCTCTCCTTTGCTACTACCTCCAGGGAGTATAGAGTGCATCCTATAACTGAGCTTTTAATTGGCCTGTTGATTCGATGGGCCTCTCTTGAAATGATGTTACCAGCCCAGCATACCACAGTAAAGAAAATTGCACTGGCCATCACAGAGTTATAGAAGATGTGAAAGATGTCATTTCCCACATTAAAGTAACAGTCTGCTGAGGAGAAAGAGCCTGCTCTGCAGTTTCTTTTATAGTTTCTCTGTGTTCCGAAACTAGTCCAACCTGTCATTAATGTGGACTCCCAAGTACTGTACATGTTAGGAGTGGACCCCTTCTACAACCACTCCTTGAATAGTGACCGGACATAGAGGCTCCCTGGTGTAGCAAAAGTCAATAATCAGTTTCTTTGTTTTGCTGATGTTAAAGATGCAGGCAATTCTATTTGCACCAAGAAACAAACTTCTCCACCTGACTCCTATACTGTGTCTCATCCCCTTTATCGATACACACTATAAGTGCAGAATCATTTGGGAATTTCTGCAAGTGACATGACCTTGTGTTATAGTCTGAGGTATGCACAGTGATTATGGTCAGTAACACAAGCACAAACATCATTAATAATGGAACACATGTAAAGAAATGAACAAATAAGTAAGTAAAGGCAGAGCTATTTTCACTGCAATACCGCCGTCCTAAATTTTCAGATTAAATTAAATTATCTGTTCTGTTCTGACAAATCCATTTACTAAAGGAGAATCCTCTAATATTTGGCACTCAATCAAGGCCCAGTTGTTCTGAGGCAGGTTTGTATTTGTCACTATGAACATTAGATACAACCATACTGTAGCTGTTAATGAGTCTGAGCAATATACAAATAAGTGCAAAGAATAATGAAACCATCTAAAGAATCAATATAAAGACCAAAAGTCTGTCTTTATAAAATAAAACTTTCAGGTATCAGAATCAGTATGAGTAAGCTACAACAAATTGAAAAATTATGAACAGCATATTGGCTGTGCTTATAGAAGTGTAACTTTGACCCTAATGTAAAAGAAATCCTCATAATGAACACAGTAGATATACAGAGGTATACAGTCATACAGTCAGACCTCTGAAACCATATCACATAAAAATATTCCATCAGAAGTTATTCCTGTAAGTTCAATGACCTTGTGAGTGGAGTTGACTGCTATATGCTCTACAAATCAGAAATTGAGGCACATGATTATCTACAACAATAAATAGGAACAAAAACAAAAATCATTCTCCTGGATGACTAGCAACACCAATCTGATATACATCTACATTTACTTCACAAATTTTTTGAATTTTCCAAAATAACAGATAGCCAAGTGTAAATTATTCTGTTGCTGCTTGTAAAATAAAAGTATGTTATATTTTATCAGTTTGGGTCGTTCTTCACATTTTAGCAAACTTGTGATTTTGAACAAGTTCAATCCATAAGTATAGTAAAAGGACAGAAAAAAAAACATAGGGGTGGTTGTATCAGAATCAAGGAACCATGGAATTTATGGTTGATGAAAAGTTTTACCAATACTAAGGTTCTACTCAAGCATAAAAATGTAATAAGTACAGACAGTTCTTAATATTTTTTTTTTCCAAAGGCATTTATTATTCTTGTGCTTTACCTCAAATAAAACTTAAATTACAGACAAAATCTCCTGCTACCCAGCTGTCAAAGGTGTATATATTATTGTGTTAATAAGTTACACAAACACAATATTGTAACATTTACTAGAGTAAAAGCAACTTATTCTGTTCTGACAGAATGATATAAAACAGAACAGGAAAGAGCGTGCAGCGCACAAAAGGCTTGTAGTTCATTATACTGTATTTAGATATAACCAATATTCTAACTAAGGTGGCACCATCAAAACAGATTTAGACAGCCTAGTGCAGTAGTAATCAAATAACTAAATCAGCTCTGCTGGATACAAAAAGAAACTATGTTTTCCAAATTCTACATTTTAAGAATAAACTTATGCTGTATCTCTATCATGAACAAAGCAAATCAGTTGCATAATGGTGCAGTGAATAGTGCTTCTGCCTTATCAATGCATCTTCTTGGTTTAAATCTAGTATTTGGTCACTGCTTCAGTGGAATGTGCAAATTCTCCATGTATGTTTGTCAGGTTTTACTCCATGTTCCCAGAGAGGCCCATGTTATGTAGTCTGATGATTCTAACTTGGCCGTGTGGGCATATGTATGAGTGAAATCTGTGAAGGAACAGCGCCCATCTAGGGCTGTTTCCTGTTTTGCACCTGGCATTACTAGGAAAGACTATATCCCTCTACGACCCAATAAGCTGGTTTGAAAATGTTTCGTTAATACACTAATTTTGGATATACTGTATGTGCTAATTCCTGTATTAAGACTATTTATGTTTGTCTTGTACACATTATAATAATGCTATAGCAGTTACATGGAGCAACATCTAGCCAACTACAAAACATCTGGTATTTTAATTCTGTCCATAATTACACAAATAATTGCTAGACAGGAATAAAATTCAGTATACGGAGGCATTCTATGAGCAGAGTTAGCGACTGTTGATACATCTACTGTATATAACAAACTAATGATATACAGCAAAGTGCCATATTAAATAAGTCTTAGTTATCATTCCCATCTTTTCAAATTCACAATATACAATACATACTTTTTGACCTAAAAATTATTTAGAAATCATACTTTTATAGCAGAGTTTTAAAGAAAATTAAAATTTTTATTAAAAAATACTCAGTGTTAAGCACTGTTCTTCACTGCTCCCAAGATCTATTGTTTTATTCTCATCCAATCACTGTCCATTTGGATTTTATATGTCCTACCCTGGGAGGCACGGTGGCGCAGTGGGTAGCGCTGCTACCTCGCAGCTAGAAGACCCGGGTTTGCTTCCCGGGTCTTTCATGCGTGGAGTTTGCATGTTCTCCCCATGTCTGCGTGGGTTTCCTCCAGGTGCTCCGGTTTCCTCCCACAGTCCAAAGACATGCAGGTTAGGTATATTGGTGATCCTAAGTTGCCCCTAATGTGTGCTTGGTGTCTCTGTGTGTGTGTGTGTGTGTGTGTGTGTGCGCACGCCATACCCGGGGTTTGTTTCCTGCCTTGCGCCCTGTGTTGGCTGGGATTGGCTCCAGCAGACCCCCATGACACTGTAGTTAGGATATAGCGGATTGGATAATAGATGGATGGTTGGATGTCCTACCCTTGCTCACAAAGGTGTTATGGAGGCAATGCTGTTTCCTTGAAATATCCCAAAGAGAGATATGTTAACTGAACTTTGACCTTAAACCCAGCCAGTATAAGTAAATGTTGGTTTGTGTGTGTGTCCCTATAGTAGACTAATGTATAGTTTGATTATACCCTGCACTATATACTGCCAAGGCAGATAATGAAAAACCAGATTAATGAGAAAGGGTGGATCCAACTAAGATACTGACAATTTTGTAGATTTTCTCCAAATCACAAAGTAACTTAATGGTAAGAGCTGAACTGGAAATCTTTTGTTTTAAATTTCAATTTGTGAACCACTAGACCATAATGCCTACATACAGCATAGTGCTTCAAAGAAATGTGACGGACACTGTCCAGAAATATTACCTGGACTGGATACCCATAGTGTGGGAGGACCTGAGAAGATAGCATGCACAGGCCATTGTCTCCCCAGGGTCTCTTATTGGCAGCCCCCACGGCGGTGTCCTGGATTCCCAGAGGACATCATGGGAACTGGAGTTCTTTAGCTCAGCCCTGTTGGGCCCCAGAGGGCACAGAGAGAACTTATCAGCTCTGTTTTGTCAGGCTCCAGCCTAACCCAGAAGTGCTCACGGGGCACGATTATGGGACACCGGAATTACTCCCGGGTTTCCTATAAAATAAGCTACCTGCCTCAATTCGGGGAACCAAAGTCGGGAGTAGGAGGACAACGCTTACTTGGAGGAAGCAGAGAGAACAGAGAAAAAGACCAAGCACTGTTGTGTGCTGTTGGCTGTACTTGTGGGTGTGGTGTTGGGAGACAATTTCCAGGAAGATTTTCCTACGAATAAAAACCCTTGTTCAGTGCAACTTGTGCCCGAACCTGTGTGTGTTGGAGGTTTGAGGAGCTGGAGTAGCCTCCAGGTGGCAACAGAATGTGTTCAACTGAATATTTTTACTACTGAAATCCCTTATGATGCAATGCTATTTTGTAAAACTATAAGAATGCTAGAGATCAGAATATAGCTAGTCAGATCCTGTTTTGCTCAAGTGCTAATGTGTACTTATCAACTCAGATTGAGCAATGACAGCTTGAAGAATGTATTTAAGAAAATAAACCAAGGACAAACTGTTCTAGCAGAGAAGAGACTCAAATATTTTGCTTTATTTATTTAAACAGTCGTTCATCACATGTAATATACAGTATGTGTGAAATGAAATTCATGATTGAATTTAATTAAACAGTACTTTTAAATATAAAACATATATTCAAAGGACACATTCTGTGTTATAATATGCATATGTACAAATCTTTTCAAATATATGAATTAAGGTGTAGCAATTCATATCAACACAACTACTATTAATAAAGTACTTTTGCCAGATTTTGGAAAAACTTGCAAAAAAAGATTCAGTCATGTCTATGAATGCAATTTAAAGAACATGTAAACATTTGCTCTGCCACTACTTGAACATCAGCCAAAATTTACAGATGCTCTAGGCTTTGCTTGTCAAGGAGAAAGAAATAACCAACAATAACACAATAATATCTTGCATATCAATTTTCCTTGGCACAAGAACAAAATGTCAGTTCAAAAAGTACAGTGTAACTTACCAGTGAACTAACAAGACATTCCTATGACAAAAAAGTAATAGACCTTAACAAATCTATACTAATAAAAGGCAAAGCCCTCACTGACTCACTGACTCATCACTAATTCTCCAACTTCCCGTGTAGGTAGAAGGCTGAAATTAGGCAGGCTCATTCCTTACAGCTTACTTACAAAAGTTGGGCAGGTTTCATTTTGAAATTCTATGCATAATGGTCATAACTGGAACCTATTTTTCTCCATATACTGTAATGGATGTTAGCTCGACGGCTGTGGGGGGCGGAGCTGCGTGTGACATCATCACGCCTCCCATGTAATCACATGAACTGACTGTGACCGCAGTACGTAGAAAAGAAGGAAGAGCTCCCAAAGAGCGATGAAGAAAAATGCTGAATACATTATTCGCGAGATACAAGTTTAATGAGAAGACACGAGGTATAAACGAGACTTTGGATTACTTTGTAACGGAGTTAAAATTGCTGTAGTGAGAAACTTTTAAGTGCCGGGTCTTAGCTAACATTAAATGAAGCTGTGGACATCGTGAGATTGCACGAGATAGCACAGGCACAGCTCAGAAGCTTCGATGCATGTACTCCGAGTGGCTCACGTGAACTAACTATAAACGCAGTACGCAGAGAAAGCAAGACCTCTGAAGAGCGCGGAGACTTTTGATCACGTGAACTTGTTTACAAAAAGTGGCGTTTCCTGCACTGCAAAAATACTACAAAAGTCGGGCAGCCGGCGCAAGCGCACGTAGCTGTGCCAACTTTTGAGACGTTGACTGTGCTTCTGCCTTAAGTGAAAGTAAACACTTTTAATTTTTTTCCTCCATCCCATGAGCTATAGCGCAGACAACTGTAAACACGGGATCCCATTTCTAGACTGCGGCAAACTAATATTAAGGCGCTTCGCACTTTCTTTTACACGTATACAGTTATGAGGTCGTCAGGTCAGATTATGAAGACACGCACAGGAGTGGAGGACCGACAGTGCCATCCCGGCCAGTTAATGGCAGGGCTGTCTCTCCAGTCTACACAAGACCCACCGCGACGCTCATATCGTCAACGAAGACCTCTCACTACACTATATTAAAGAAAAAGCCCTTTCTTTACACCTTTATTCCTTTTATCCCAAACCGAAGCCTTTCTCTCTTAACACTGCAGAGGACACAAAACTAATTTTCTTTAATTGCTGGTAATGCCGGTAAGGCACATTACCAGAGGCAGAAATTTGGACGTTCACATAGAAAATGTAATTTCTATACCACGTGTAGTGCCTTTCAAAAGGGATCTACTACCGAGAGATGATCCATATACATTTTAACTGCTGTTAGTACTACTTACCTGTTGTGTTACACAGTCTTTGAAATGTAGTTTACCCGAAACCACTCCAGTAGTGCTCAATGTATCTTTACTTCTTAAAACGTTAATGTTTTACTGTTTAATAACTTATAGACTACATTTTATTTTTTTTCCCTTGCACTCAGTGACCAAAGCTATAGACACATACATATATATACACATATATATACCTGTGTGTATGTATGTATGTATGTATATATACATACCACACACACACCTATCTACATTATATATACACACACATACATACATACACACACATAAATATAATTTGTGTGTGTGTGTGTATGTATGTGTGTGTATATATAATGTAGATAGGTATGTATATATATATATGAAGATATGTGTGTGTATATATGTATATATGTGTATATATATATTTATATATATATATATATATATATATACGAGGTGTGGCAGAAAAGTAATGAGACTGATTTTTTATTTACCAAAGTTTTTATTTTTTTCAAACATCAATGTTATCCCCTTCAAAGTAGTTTCCTTGGGCAGCTACACACCGATGGAGACGTTGTTCCCACTGTTGGTAGCAGCACTGGAAGTCTTCAACCTGCATGGTCTTCAGCATGTCCGTTACACTCTTTTGGATGTTTTCTAAAGTCCCGAAATGACGTCCTTTGAGGACATTTTTCAGTTTAGGAAAAAGGAAAAAGTCACATGGACTGAGGTCAGGTGAATAAGGGGGCTGGGGAACCACAGGAATGCCTTTTGAGGTCAAAAATTCTGTTAGAGACGGCAGTGTGACATGGGGCGTTGTCATGATGGAGCATCCATTTGTCTGCAATGTCTGGTCTCACGCGAATGATGCTTTTTCTGAGCCTTTCATTGTTCACTCAACATTCTTAATGTTAAACGATGGTCTGATCTCACAAGAGTGTTCACACATTCGATGTTTTCATTGGTTTTCGAAGTTGAAGGCCTCCCTGAATGGTGTTCATCTTCAACGTGTTTTCTGCCTTCCAAAAATGATTTGTGCCAAAGTGTTAACTTTTCAAACGTCACACTTGCCGATTCTCCAAGCTTAACACAAAATTTAATGGCACAACGTTGCTCCAAATTCCGCTGTTCCATTTTGCGTGACGCACAACCAAAAACACAACTTCGCTAATAGCAGTCATAAAAATCACGTAGTTAACGGAAGGAGTTGAAACTCGCACTGAGCTATGGGAGGGTACTGATACACGTGCTGTATCAAGGACAACAGCGCATAATTGCCAGATCGCTTGCAGTGTTGCCAGTTTCATTACTTTTCTGCCACACACCAAGCACGATATATATATATATATATATATGTGTGTGTGTAGACTCAAACCGATTATGACAGCAGTAATCCAAGCTGTGAGAAAACACTAAAAAGGAGGCGTGTCAGACGTTGTGGTACATTTTCTGATGCAGCTAGACGAAAACAACTTTGTGATGCTGCCGCCAAATACACAAAACAATTACTTTGACAATCATGTTACATTATTTTTTCCTTTTCTTTTTCATAACTTATTTAACACACTACTTCTCCGCTGCGAAGCGAGGGTATTTTGCTATTTTTTTATAAAGTGGTCAAACTGGTTGAGCGTGTGTCTTTTAAAACATCCCTGATCCACTGAAAAAAAAATTCCGTACATTTTATATCTGTAAAAGCTTCATACATCCTTCTAAGAAAAAACAAGTGTTGTCCAGAAACTTGTACATTGCAGCTTTTCCACTACTGATGTATTAATTTATAGGGTTGCTGCACTCCTCATTTTTCTACATAATGTTCATCAACTTCAACAGCCTTGTGCCAGTAAGAAACAAGAACATGCTTGTACCAGCTGGAACCCAGCACCAGCACTCACTTTTTTGCTTGTTCAGTAACCTTGTCATTACTTGCAAACCTTTTCTTACGGATGGTATTTTCGAGGGCTCCAAAGAGGGGGGAATCTGAGGGATCAAGATCTGAACTTTAGGATGGATGGAGAACAGTGTCACTAAAGTTTTCTATCACATAAATTCACCATCATTTTTATGAACCTTCCTTAAATGCTTCTGCAATGTTTTAATAGTCTAAAGGTATAGCTTTGAGTTATTGGGTTCACCCAAAAATAAAATGTCTACCAACACCACACTTTTGCCTCCTAAGAAAAAGTTGTCAGTGATTTTCCAACCCACTATATCCTAACACAGGGTCACAGGGTCTGCTTGAGCCAATCCCAACCAACACTGGGCGCAAGGCAGAAACAAATCCTGGGCAGGACACAAACCAAGCACAATTTAGGATCACCAATACACCTAACCGGCATGTCTTTGGAAGGAAACTGGAGCACCCAGAGAAATCCTACGCAGACACAGGAAGAACATGCAAACCCAGGTCTCCTTACTGAGAGGCAGTAGCGCTACCACTGTGCCACCGTGCCGCCCGAGAATAATAACTTTAAATTTATTTTTTCAAGGACAAGTTCGATAATGCCATTATATTATTGTGGTCTGGTCAAAGTGATGGAATCATATTTTTATCGCAAATATGATTAGAAAGAAAAAGCTTTTGCTTCTAGTGTGCAACAGAAAAGCAAATTCAAAAACACCTCTTCCCACACAGTTTTGTTTGGCAGAATATAGAATATTACAATATTCAAAAGTATTTGTATGGTAGGTTCTACAACACCCAAGGCAAGCAGAGTATTTCAAATTGAGCAAGGAATAAGTTACTGTACATTGTACACTGCTAATTTTTAGAGAAGTATGCAGTAGAAAATATTGCAAAGGTTTTAGGCAACCCTCACATTTTAAGAAATACATTTTGCAACAAATCATTATTTCCTGAAATACTTTTAGACATACAGTTAATCAGCATTTATGTCTTTACCAACAGATCAAACATAGTATCCGATATATACTTTTGATTATTTTATTTGATAGATGTCCAGCTATATGTAGACAGTAATCTTTTTTCCCTAGGAAGTTCCTGGATTTTTTTTCAACTAAAAATGCATATTTTTCCAAAATAGATTATACAGTATAATTCGTTCACCTTGTATGGATCTGGCTACACAGACATACTGTATATGCAGATGCTCTTTCCTTTTTTGTCCTCAGGGCTTCCAGTATAAAATTTAGATATGAGAAGAAAATCAAAGAAAATATACTTTTTGCCAGGAGAATATCATGGGGTTCTTTTCACCCTGTTATATCCAGTTTTCTCTGTGGCTTCAATATATCCCACTTACACAGCATACACGTCTCTGCTGTTTCTTTTTGTACTGTAACAGTAAAGCATTGAGTTCAACCATTGCCCAGGATCACCAGAATGAGAAGGCTCAACAGCATGCTCTTGCTTCAGTTTACTTTTTCTTAGGGAGAAGATAAGAAGGATTTTGTTGAAAACAGGTTGTTTAGGCCAACCTAACTAGCCAATCTCTATTCATTCAATTAATTAAAAAAATGTTAAATTGAGCTCTACTGTCCCTTAAATTTTTTTTTTGTTCTTTATTTCACCTTATACAATTTCTTGTATTAGGAATTTGTTAGTTTTCGCATACCCCTTGGGGTCAGAGCGCAGGATCGGCCATTGTACAGCATCCCTGGAGCAATTACAGGTTAAGGGTCTTGCTCAAGGACCCAGCAGAGTAGGATCGCTTTTGGCAGTGATGGGGATTAAAACTGGCAACCTTTTGGATACCAGCACAGATCCTTAGCCTCAGAACCACCACTCCACCCCGAAATTCTACTGTTTACTACTTAGTTGGTAACTTATTCCATGTATCTATAGTTTTCTGGTTAAAGAAAACCAAGATGCTTTCCCAAATGTTCCAAAGAAGTACACCAGGTGATTTTTTGCTGTCACAATGATATTATATAGAAGATGTCTGGTGTCATACCTAACCATTAACTTTTCTGCTGGACAATATGTATTTTAAATCAGCATTTTAAAGGAGTCCATTATTCCGCTGTAGTCTCCTTGAACCATCAAAAGGTTGGATGTTCAATTAAAGGCAAAGGGCGAGTACCCAAATGGTTGTGAATGCTAGGCGCAAAGCCTGACAGAGGCAGTTATAAAGATGATATAAATATAACAGAGGCGCCTGACAGAAGCAGTTATAAAGATGATATAAATGTAACAGAGGCAGTTATAAAGATGATAGAAATGTAACAGAGGCAGCTGTGCACAGAAAAATCAACCAAAGGCAGATTAATTTTGTTTACACTTTATTCTTCCTATTTTATCAGCTTGCCTTGTTTAGGACCACAGTTCAGGTTTGTTTTTAAGATCTTCTTTAGAGTACAGTGCCAGAGGATTAACATATTAATTACCTAGTAACCTTAATTGATTCAAATGCTGTATTCTGGTTTGGTCACAAGGGCTAAAATCCCTCAATTCTAGTTTGTGCTATGCAGATTACAAAGAACAAATTAACATAACAGTGACACTGTTGTAGGTATTCAAACAAATGAATATATTCTGGTCAACTGCTATTTAAAATTATAACTACCTTTTTTGTATTTACATACAGTTGTCATAGCAACTAAGAATAAGGCAGGTACATAATTACATGTGTTATTATGATATTTACATTATAATACGTCAAGCATATCCTCCTGAAGCTGAAATACCTACATAATTTTTGGACTACACTGCCAGAGCTGCCCAGCTAAAGAATTTTTTTCTTGTGCTTTCTGGAATAATCAGAGGCTGCCATATGTAGCTGTTGTTTTTTGAGCAACAATAAATTAACAACATGGGAGTCCACGAATAACTCATTAGATTTATGAAAGCCTGCCAAATTGACTTTTTGGGTGATTTTAAAGTCAACTACTTAATGGCACTGAGTTTGCAGCTACCATATTGTTGTTCATGCTTCTTTCAATATTTGAGTTTCCTATGTAGAAGCAGTGTCTGAAATGAGAATGATTTAGTGTTAAAAGCCTGGGATATTCACCCAGTCCAGAATATTTCTAATTCTGTAATACACACTTTTTAGAATTTATTGAGTAGCACCTAAAATAGAAAATTTACAATTTACAGAGGGCATCAAAAACATAGTGATATAAACCTTAATAGGGTCACAGCTAAATAATGATGGTGTTTATGAATGGCAGGGTCTATATGAAGGTAACATAACAAGCCTACTTCAAACAAGGTTACAAAGAAAAATTGAACAGTTGGCCAATTGTGAAGGCAGATTTTTCTAATTATCTAGTGTGTTAGTACAACTTGATCTAGACTACTTTGTTCAGATCCTTTGTGCAGTCTAATAAAAGAAAATAGGTTGGGGGGTTATGGTGAGTGCATGCAAAATTAGAACAGAATGAATACACATTGAGAAAAAAGAATCTGTTCAAAGCACTAGAATGTTAAAATACATTGAAGACATAAACTGCACATTATAGGGTGAGTCTGTGTGCACTAAGATGCCTCATCTTGACAAAATGTCTACCAAGAAGACAAGAAAAGAGAATGCAGGGGTATATTATACAGTAAAAAAAATCCCCAAAATAAACAAAAATAATGAAAAAAGACAGAATTAATAAACTTTTCTATAAAAAGAAGAGCATCAGTCACTAATGTTTGGGTGCATGTAAAAGGAAAAGATGCTCCTCTAAAGAAAAGATGATCCAAATCAGAAGCAGTTATCTCTTTGGCCTCTTATAGTAAATACACAGGCCAGAGTTCCTCAGCTGCTTTGCTTTACTTTCTCAGCTACAAGCTTACAGATGTAACCTACATTAATGCAAGCTGATCTGACTGGCTAAATTGTTTATTTTCACATCCTTAAATCTAAATATCCTATAAATGTATTAAGATTTAAATCACTTCTAGTTTGCAGGCATTATAAATAAACACAAGACTTAAGTTCTAAGAATTATTGTAGCAGCTGCTTAGAATTTTATCATGTTAATACAGTGTGCTTACAGCTACCACAACAGATGGCAGACATTCACTCGCTGTTCATGTGCTTACTGCATGGACTGCTGTTTAACAGCACAGCAAACCGAATGCTGACTTGAATTTTTTATGCAGGCAGGTGCTATCATTGCTGGAAAAATTATCTTGCCCGCAGAACTTTTGGATTATTAAGCACCTTCATTTAAAAGTATAACAAGACGTGATCTAACTCTGTTTCCTTTCCTCTCAGGAAACCTACAGTGATCCAATGCAAGCCAGGACAGTGGAGTCACTTTAACTCAGCAAGACAAAGACATCTTGAGCTTCTTAATGAGAGCTGCAGTGTGTGTGCTTGTGGCTCCATGTTCTAGTCCATATTGGCTTGTGTTGGTTGGGGTTACTGTTACCTGCAGAACCACCACAGGGTCAAAAGGGTGGTGCACTGAGGTAGGGTATAATGATAAGAGAAACTCACTCAAAGTGATATGTGAGTCTTGAAAAGTTTCAACACCCAGAGTTTCAGACAGAGATGTTGCAGAATATTACGTGTCAGTGAAGTTTTCATGTGAAGTGCAATAATGATTTATTTAACTTATATGAGGGGAAACTAAACTAAAGGAGTGCAATTGATTCAGTGAAAAAAGTGCTTTGTGCTTAAAACATGGACTGTTTTAATGATTTATTGTTATGGAGTCAAAGTGGCCAAAGATTAGAACCATTTTTCATTAGTACTTTTTATTTTGCCACAACTTGTGCCATATGCACTGAAATGAATGCTGGGTTCCAACACAGCAATGTTATGATTTAATGCTTAAAAACACTGTCATCTGGACATGTCTACAGAGTTATTTTGCCAAGTTTGTCAGTTCCCAAAGTAGGCACAATAGTGAGTGATGTTGCCTGAAATATCCTGTGTGCTATGTTTGAATCCTGTGACCTGTTGTTTTGTAGAGTTTGCACCAAAGAAGTGTTTGTGTGTATGTGTACATGAGTAGACCCTGTGAAGTACTGGTGACATCTAGGGATGGTCCCTGTCTTGTGCCTAATATCTCCACCATAGGCTTTGCCCCATTTATGACTATGAATTACAAGTTTGAAAATGGAGGGCAAGGGGTTGGCAGGAAATAATTGTGTTTTATGGTTTAGCTCTTTGTTGGTGTTACATTAAGTTTCATCATATCCTTTAGCAATTTGTTGACTCTATATGCATTTCAATTTCAATAAAAAAGTAGTTTAAAAAAAAAAGTTTGAGAATGTTACATTTCCAGAGTACGCAAAAAAACACCAATATAGTATTTTAAAAATAAAAAAATCCATTATAATAGTTCTTCTGTTGATTAATACCTATCCTATACAAAAACAGTGAGTTACCCAGAGTACTTTATTTCCATGGGAAGCATGGTGGAGCAGTGAAAGCGCTGCTGAATTGCATTAACAAGGACAGAGTTTGTACCCTGGGTCCTCCCATCGTGGAGTTTGGGTGTTCTCCCCATGTCTCATAGTCCAAAGACATACATTTTAGGTGGATGGGTGATACTAAATTGGCCATAGTGTATGTTTGGGGGGTGTGTTTGTGTAAATTCCTGCATTGGAATGGCGCTCTGTGTAGGGTCTGTTCCTTCCTTACACCCGATGCTTTCTGGGATATACTCTGGCACCCCCTGTGACCCTGTTCAGGACTAAGCAGGAAAGAAAATGACTGACTGACTTAATTTCCACATAAAAATAAAAGGATTTTAAAAGCTCCTTCTTCAGAAGTAATTGTCAAATATGTAATTGTGTAGTTCCCATTCCACAATCTGTTTAGCAGCTGTAATGTAGCTCATTTACATTTTATTTTAAACTAAACTAAGTTTTGGGTTAAACACTAACTAATTACCATGTTTTCATTTAAAAATAATTATTTTCACTTTTACTTTAAAACATTTGTAAAAAGAATATTTGTCCTTTATTTCTGGCCCTGGGCATGATTAAAGTTCTTTCTCGTGGGTCGTATAATGCTGCTCGCATTATGAAGGGGGGCGGCTGAATGCATGCTAAGGAGATGCGGTTGGAACAGGTGCTGTCTTGCTGCTGCTGGCGAGCTGCATGCTCTGTTTGTTGCTCTGCACGTCGATCATTTAAAAGCCTGTACAGCAGCTGTCCTTTTGCCACTTCACATCTCTGCCGCAAGCGTTGTGAAGGGGGGGGTGGGGGGGGTTTGAACGCATGCTATGGAGATGTGGTCGGATCATCTGCTGGCTTGCAGCTACTGCTGATGATGAGCTGCATGTTCTGCTTGTCGTTGTTTTAAGAGCTGGGAGCACATGAAGTGTGTCTGCCAAAAGCATTCCAACAACTGCTAGGTTAGATGTCCGTGAACTTGTTTTAAATTGTTTGTAAGTAGGGCATGACGTGCAAAAGTCAACGTCTCACAGGTTTTGCTTCCTAAGGTTGTAATGTCTAGTCTCGTGTGACGTCAAAGTGTCTTTCCGAGATGATCACATCTCGATCGCTTCCCTCAACCCATGTGGTGTATGGCCGGCCGTTTATCCTGGCCAATGCCCCCAAGCCACCAGGTGGAGCTCTCCCTGCAGCATGGAGGTGCCCCGAAGACCAGCAGGACATCATTGGAGTCTTTATCCACAGCCCTGCCGGATACTATGGGGGCCACTAGGAGACGCTGCAGGGAGGAACGATGCTTATTTACCCTACGGCCGGAAGTACGTCCGTTTCACATCGACAAGGGGAATGACATGCTTCTGGGGTGGAGAAAAGGACTCTTTATCTGACCCGGAAGTGATAGGAGATCACATGGACTGGGGATTGGAACACTTCCGGGTCAGGGAATATAAAAGGATTGTGGGAGCTCCCAGACCGTAAGCTGAGCTGTGTGGAAGGGTGGCAACGCGTCTGGGAGTGGAGGAATTATTATATTGTGATTAGTGATTGGTTTAATGAGTATTGTGGAGAGGAGGGTGCTTTGTGCACGGTGCTGTATTAATTAAGTCTACTTTTGGACTTTTATCTGGTGTCTGGCATCTTGGACAAGAGTTCAAGGGAGCAATAGCGCCCCATATCTGTCACACCCCCCAGAAGGCATGCTTCGCTCCTGCCTCTTTGTGTCTCTCCCGCTAGCGTTGTGAAGGGGGAGCTGAACGCTCACAATTAAGAGATCAGCTGTTGGCTTTGTGCTGCTGCTGCTGTGGTGCAAGTTCTGCTTGTTGCGCTGCGCATCGATCATTTAAAAGCCTGTACAGCAGCTGTTCTTTTGTCTCACTGCTTTGTCTCGTGTGACGTTAAAGTGTCTCTCGCAGGACATGAAATTGTCTTCTGAGAAGATCACGTCTCGTCTCCCTCCTAAGATTTCGCAAGATTTTTTTTTATAATAGAGAGACATTTTTAAACTAAAGTAATCTTTGTGCATACTAGTATTTTCACATAATTTACAAATGTTATCTCTATCCACAGTAGAATGACTGAAAATTCAGACATTCATCTACATTGGACATGTGTGCGTCAACAGAAAAATCTTTGAAGGGGCAGTAACCCTGCTGGTCGGAGGGTTTATTGCAAAACTGTAGTGATTGGTAAATTATTTGCCTTTTGTGTATGTATGAAACTGAACAAAACATAATTCAAATGCAAAACACTATTTAGATTTACAGGTAAGCAACACAACAAGTGCAATCTTTTTTGCCTGCTACTTTGAATATATGAATATGGTTTTCTTCCATGAAGGTTGACCAGTCAGGTAAAGAGACATTTTGATGAGCAGAACCCAATAACAAAAGAGTCTGCATGTCTGAAAAAACTCATTTTGGCCTGTCTACATTACAATGCGGAAGCTGTGTTTTTAGAAGTACAGTAATCCCTCCTCGATCGCGGGGGTTGCGCTCCAGACCCCCCCGCGATAGCTGAAAATCCGCAAAGAAGAAACCATAGTTTTGTATGGTTATTTTTATATATTTTAAGCCCTTATAAACTCTCCCACACTGTTTATAAATATTCCCCACACAGTTATACAGCATAATCCCTTTGTATTCTCTTAGATATTAGGTAAGATTCATTGAAATTATATATATAAACATACTGTTTATATACAGTAAAACCTAAATATTATTTTAAAGATATCGAGTGTCGCCGATATCACATATGTTACAGCCATTACGATAGACAGTCCACCAGCAATAAATACGTACAATGCAAGAAAAATAGTATACAGTAAATGTGTGTACAGTGACACTAAACGTACATACATGTACTAAGTACTGTAAGTAGAAAATTAATTATGGTTACTCACCAACAATGACACAATGACTTGTCCGATAACAATGAGTTTAATTTTACTGCACAACAAAGGAGAGCGTTACAGCTCTACTAAAGGAGCCACTTCAGGCAATTGTGTAGCACCGCCGTTGTTCTTCTTCGGTCCAAATCCCTAAAGCAGATTCCATCCAGATTACTGCCTTATTACATCCACTTACAACTCGTTTTGCACCGTGGTTAAAAGGATAATGCTGCTGTAAATCTTATATTCCTTTCCTAATTTTTAAATAAAAACAATTGTAGCCTCATTGATGCCGTAATGGCGTCCTATAGCGGTGTAGATTTTCCATTCCTTCAGCATATCCAAAACGTTTACCTTTTCGGTAATCGTTAACATCTTCCGTTGGCGCTTGGGCACGGCCCCTGAAGCAGCAGCAGGAGCAGATCGTTTGGAGCCATAATGAAGGTCTTGACTATGCACAAAGATAAACACAAAAGAGCACAAAAGTTAACTCTTTACACAGCGAAACATGTTGATGCTGAATGAGCGAGATGAGACTTCCTGGTTAACACTGCATTCAGCCTACAGGAACTTAACTGCGTGCTCTGATTGGTTAACTTCTCAGTCAACCGCCAATAGCGTCCCTTGTATGAAATCAACTGGGCAAACCAACTGAGGGAGCATGTACAGGAAGTAAAAAGACACATTGTCCGCAGAACCCGCGAAGCACCGAAAAATCAGTGTTATATATTTAGTTATGCTTACATATAATATATAGAGTGAAGCCGCGAAAGTCGAAGCGTGATATAGCGAGGAGAATGTTTTCAAAGGTATCAATTGTGGCAGATGGCCGGGACCCATGCCTGGCCGGGGCGCCCCTTCACCACGTCTGCCAGGCGGACAAAGGTGGGAAGCCCAGTATCTCCACCTGGACACTGGATGGCAGCATCCCTGGGTTGCAGCAGTGCCTCGGACTCCCCCAGGGCTTCATGGGGATTGGAATTCTGTGTAGCTCTGTGGGGTTCCGCAGGCGCCGTCAGGGAGTGCTGCACCAGGAACCACTGGCCCCTTTTGGGCACTGGTTTCTCCGCACCTTGAAGTACAGCTGAAGGCCAGCAATCAAGTACCTGGAGCACTTCTAGGTGCCTGATAAAAGGAAGCCAGAAACTACCACTCATTGGCCAGAGTCGGGTGAAAGGAGGACAAAGCTGTGGAGGAGTATGGTGAAAGACAGGAGTGTGGTGCCCCGGTGATTAGTGCTTGGGACTGTGTTGTGGCTGGAGGGCACGTCTTCCCCGCAATCCCTCCAGCTGAAGAAAAATAAAAGAGTATTGGTTTTACACGTGCCTCCTGTGTCCAATCTGTGTCGGGTCGGGCGCAATTTAGCGCCTTTCTTACACCATTTTCATGGGTTGAAATGCCACAATGTTGTGGAGCAAAGGCGAAAATAGAGACTAATGTCTGCATTTTTACATGAAAAACTAGTAGTGTGGAAGTAGACTAAGCAGTAATAATCATGGTCTGTAATTAAGGTAAAAAAACCTGATCAAGTCTGAGACCAGGCAACAGAGGAAGTTTGATCTACTTGTGGTATGCCAGAAACATCAGCATACGATAGGGAGTGTCCTCTACAGCCAACAGAGAGAAGGATGCCAGACACAAACCGAGGATTTGGACAAGTGGGTGAAGAATCTGTCTGACAGACAATTCACCCAAGGAGAAAAAAAAGCATCCTTGCTATAGGGTTAAACTCTGCTGTCACACAGAAACAAATCCCGCTAGAGAAACTGATCACAGTCACAGAGTCAGCAATCAGAAATAACAACATTGCGGCATGTCTCAGCAATTCTAAGCCCCCTGCACCCAATATCAATATTGAAGAGAGGAAGGCTCTCATGGCACTCAGTAAGGACGACAACATCATCATCCTTCCGGCAGACAAGGGGAGGTGCACAGTGGTGCTAAACCAGACGGACTACCATGAGGAAATTTTGTCTCTGCTTAGTGACAAAAACACTTATGAACTCCTAAAACGAGATCCTGGTAGTGGTTACAGGAAAAAGGTGATAGATTGTCTCATGCAGTTAGTGCATGACAACGCTATTGACCGGACCTCATACCACAGATTATACCCAAAGGAAGCTACACCACGTCTGTATGGTTAATTCGACTACAAATAACATCTCAAAGTTTCTGGCCGCTGTTCTCAATCCGTTGGTAGGTAGCTCAAAACACCACATTCAGAACACTTTGGATTTTGTGGAGAAGGTGAGAGATGTCATTATGGAGGCAGATGACACTATGGTCTTGTGTGATGTTACATCTCTATTCACTTGTTTTCCAGTTACGGAAGCTGTGGAGGTGGTTCGTAAGTGATTGCAGGATGACCCCACACTCAGAAAAAGGACCACTCTCAGCACCGACCAAGTAAGCCTGCTCTTGGAACTGTGTCTTCAATCCACATATTTCATATACAAAGACCAGTACTACAGGCAGACCCATAGGTATGCCATGGTTTCCTCAGTTTCATCTATTGTGGCCAATCTGTATATGGAAGAAGTGGAAAAGAGGGCGCTATTATCCTATCCTGGAACACCACCAAGCCATTGGTTCAAGTATGTGGATGACACTTGGGTGAAAATCAAACCTTGGGAGGTACCACAATTCACTGACCACATCAACTCAGTGGAAAAACGCATCCAGTTCACCAGGGAGGACATGAAACGTGACAGGCTAGCTTTCTTAGATTGTGAAATTTCCATCTTTCCATATTCATAATAAACAAGACTTTACACCCAATACCCCCGACCACACTGACTTAAAAACCCCCCCACCCCCTCCACGTAATTTTTTCCTATATATTGCCTTTGATTCTTGTAAGTCTAAGCATTATCCTCTGATGAAGACCCCTGGCAGGGGTTGAAAGCTGAGGAATAAAAACCTACTTTTGATACGTGATTCATTTTCTCCCTTTGTGGATCTCCAGCTGCAAATGTGTATATATGTATATACAGTATGTATATGTATACTGTATATATAGGGTGGTCCAGATCTAATTATGCAATTTTCATTATACTATAATTTTATAAGTTTATTACATAGAAAATCACCCGAAAAATCCCGGGCCATCGAGAAGTGCGTGAACTGACGACATGAAGAATTGTCTTTGCACTGAACTGGAATAGTCCCTGCATAAATCAAAGTCATCCAGATGATCTGGATCTGCATAATTAGATCTGGACCACCCTGTATATATATATAGATATATATATATATATATAGATATATATATATATATATATATATATATATATATATATATATATATATATATATACACTAGCAAAATACCCGAGCTTCGCAGTGGAGAAGTAGTGTGTTAAAGAAGTAATGAAAAAGAAAAGGAAACATTTTAAAAATAGCGTAACGTGATTGACAATGTGTCAATGTGTTGCTGTCATATATATACAGGTACATACATATATATATACATACATATATATACACATACATACATATATATACAGTATATACACACACATATATACACATACATATATATATATATATATATATACACACACACATATATACACACACACTTTTTTTAATTTAAAAGGGTTTTAGTGGGTGACAGAATCAAGTAATAGACATGGACATGAATATTGTAAACTCAAGCTGTTTTAATTTCTGAAAAAAAAAAAATAATGCATTTAAACTGCATTTCAATTCAAAACAGAAACAAAAATATCATCCCTGGCTAAAATTGGGCAGACTTAAAAATAAAGTGGTATTTTAAGTACTTTAAGTACATTTTCAGGATGGTATTGTCTGTAAATAATAACAATAAAAATTTCAACATAAAGTGCAGTTTTTCTTCCTAAAAAAATAAGGCAGAAACATAAAAGGTAATTTGACCAGCTTCAACTTTAAAGTCTGAGTAACCTTAGCCAAAATTATTTTGTACATTAGGCTAAAACAGTGTGATCAATGAACATTTTGTAATTAGATACCATTAGAAATACTAACGGTCACGGAAGTCCAATGATCCCCAGTAAGAGCCACAAAGTCCACTTTCTGTAATGCATCTAATTTTGCTTGCTTTTCAGTGTCATAAAGCTGTTGAATTTTACTTGAAATAGTCTTTTGGCACACGCTCGCTGCAACACGTTTTGCATTTAGATGGTACCGTAAGGTTGAAGTGCTTCGGTTGTATGCAAACTCCTTTTTGCACAGTTTGCACAAAACCACGCTTTTATCAAGGCTTCTCTCAGGTAGTCTTTTGAAATGAAATTTGCCTCCGATCCGTCTTAGCAACGCGCTTTCTTCCGACTATTGCATTTTTGTAGGTCTGACGTGTGCATCAATGTAATCGGTGTACCAGGAAATCATGCACTGACAAAAGTTCCCCTTTGCTTGGAATGCAAAGTGTGATTAAATGCGTTATTTTTTTTAACGCGTTATTTTTTTCAAATTAATTAATCGCAATTAACGTGTTAAATTCCCACCACTAATATATATATATATATACAGTGGTGTGAAAAACTATTTGCCCCCTTCCTGATTTCTTATTCTTTTGCATGTTTGTCACACAAAATGTTTCTGATCATCAAACACATTTAACCATTAGTCAAATATAACACAAGTAAACACAAAATGCAGTTTTTAAATGATGGTTTTATTATTTCGGAGAAAAAATCCAAACCTACATGGCCCTGTGTGAAAAGTAATTGCCCCCTGAACCTAATAACTGGTTTGGCCACCCTTAGCAGCAATAACTGCAATCAAGCGTTTGCGATAACTTGCAATGAGTCTTTTACAGCACTCTGGAGGAATTTTGTCCCACTCATCTTTGCAGAATTGTTGTAATTCAGCTTTATTTGAGGGTTTTCTAGCATGAACCGCCTTTTTAAGGTCATGCCATAGCAGCTCAATTGGATTCAGGTCAGGACCTTGACTAGGCCACTCCAAAGTCTTCATTTTGTTTTTCTTCAGCCATTCAGAGGTGGATTTGCTGGTGTGTTTTGGGTCATTGTCCTGTTGCAGCACCCAAGATCACTTCAGCTTGAGTTGACGAACAGATGGCCGGACATTCTCCTTCAGGATTTTTTGGTAGACAGTAGAATTCATGGTTCCATCTATCACAGCAAGCCTTCCAGGTCCTGAAGCAGCAAAACAACCCCAGACCATCACACTACCACCACCATATTTTACTGTTGGTATGATGTTCTTTTTCTGAAATGCTGTTTTCTTTTTGCGCCAGATGTAACGGGACATTTGCCTTCCAAAAAGTTCAATTTTTGTCTCATCAGTCCACAAGGTATTTTCCCAAAAGTCTTGGCAATCATTGAGATGTTTTGTAGAAAAATTGAGACGAGCCCTAATGTTCTTTTTCCTTAACAGTGGTTTGCATCTTGGAAATCTGCCATGCAGGCCGTTTTTGCCCAGTCTCTTTCTTATGGTGGAGTCGTGAACACTGACCTTAATTGAGGCACGTGAGGCCTGCAGTTCTTTAGACGTTGTCCTGGGGTCTTTTGTGACCTCTCGGATGAGTCGTCTCTGCGCTCTTGGGGTAATTTTGGTCGGCCGGCCACTCCTGGGAAGGTTCACCACTGTTCCATGTTTTTGCCATTTGTGGATAATGGCTCTCACTGTGGTTCGCTGGAGTCCCAAAGCTTTAGAAATGGCTTTATAACCAGACTGATAGATCTCAATTACTTCTGTTCTCATTTGTTCCTGAATTTCTTTGGATCTTGGCATGATGTCTAGCTTTAGAGGTGCTTTTGGTCTACTTCTCTGTGTCAGGCAGCTCCTATTTAAGTGATTTCTTGATTGAAACAGGTGTGGCAGTAATCAGGCCTGGGGGTGGCTACGGAAATTGAACTCAGGTGTGATACACCACAGTTAGGTTATTTTTAACAAGGGGCAATTACTTTTCACACAGGACCATGTAGGTTTGGATTTTTTTTCTCCCTAAATAATAAAAACCATCATTTAAAAACTGCATTTTGTGTTTACTTGTGTTATATTTGACTAATGGTTAAATGTGTTTGATGATCAGAAACATTTTGTGTGACAAACATGCAAAAGAATAAGAAATCAGGAAGGGGGCAAATAGTTTTTCACACCACTGTATATATATACCAATGTAATAGTTGTGTCACTGTTATGAGTGTTGCTGTCAGCAAGGAATTGATTATCATTATTTCTTTCAATCATTTTCGTATTTGGAGGATGAGTTGTGTTCAAGTTATAATCTGTAGTTTGTCAACCATCGTAAAGATAACAGGTTTCATTCATCGAAGTTCTTACTACCCAAATCGGTACTCGTGAATCTAAGATGTTTAACAGGCATTCCCGGTATTAAGTTGTGGATTTGCCTGCGAATATTTAGTGGTAGCGTGTGTATGAAGTTAATTTAACCTTTCCCAGTCCTGCAAAGTCAGTTCATGTGAGCCGCTTGGAGTACATGCATCGAAGCTTCTCAGCTATGCTTGTGCTATCTCCGGCGATCTCGCAATGTCCACGGCCTTATTTAATGTTAGCTCAGACCTAGGCATATCAACAATTTAAACTCTGTTACAAAGTGATCAAAAGTCTCGTTTAAACCCTGCGTCTTCTCATTAAACTTGTATCTCGCGAATATCGTGGGCATGACAAACGCCAGCGGCAGCCTGTCTATGAACTAAATTTAAACTTTAGGTTAACACCGCGCTTTGTTCCCGAAGTAGCTGCACTCATGAATATGCTTGCATGCGTCACTTGCTTCATATTCTTTTGCTGCCTTCTCAATTGTGTAATGCATTTTTTGTTCAGCGCTCTTTGGAGCTCTTCCTTGTTCTCTACGTACTTGCGTCCCGCATCATCACGCCTCCCACGTAACTCCGCCTCACATGGCGACCGAGCCGACGGCTATGGCCATATATATGGTTGAAAGTAGGTTCCAGTTATGACCGTTACGCGTAGAATTTCGAAATGAAACCTGCTTAACTTTTGTAAGTAAGCTGTAAGGAATGAGCCTGCCAAATTTCAGCCTTCCACCTACACGGGAAGTTGGAGAATTAGTGATGAGTGAGTGAGTCAGTCAGTCAGTCAGTCAGTGAGTGAGTGAGTGAGTGAGTCAGTGAGGGCTTTGCCTTTTATTAGTACAGATATATATATATTTTTTTTATATATATATATGTGTACTGGCAAGAATTTTGCGATACGATACGTATCATAATACAGGGGTTACGATTCAATATATTGTGATATATTGCAATACTGTAAGTAAGGTGATACATTACATTTTTTTAAAATCTAATTTTAGGAAAACTATCAAAGTATGAAGAACACACCACTATATGCATAAAAACTGAGTTAAAGAAAAAGTTTACTTTCTTATGCAATCAAAACATTGGGATCTGCAGCTGCATTTATCACAGTCCCTATGACTTCAGACATCATAACAATACCTTTTGTGCAATCTGAGGAAAAGAATTAACATGTTCCTATATCACTAAAAAATCACTGTACTTTAAAGGTTCACAGTATGTCACACTATGTTTCAAGTAGTTTATTAGCACCGTAATCTGAACAAAGGAATAAACATCCATCCATCCATTATCCAACCCGCTATATCCTAACTACAGGGTCATGGGGGTCTGCTGGAGCCAATCCTAGCCAACACAGGGCGCAAGGCAGGAAGCAAACCCCAGGATGGGTGCCAGCCCACAACAGGGCTCACACACCCAAAAACAAGGAATACACTTGGGACAATTTTGGATCGCCAATGCACCTAACCTGCATGTCTTTGGACTGTGGGAGGAAACCGGAGCACCCGAAGGAAACCCACGCAGATACAGGGAGAACATGCAAACTCCATGCAGGGAGGACCCAGGAAGCAAACCCAGGTCTCCTTACAGCGAGCCAGCAGCGCTACCACTGCGCCACCGTACCACCCAGGAATAAACATTTGTTTACAATATATCAGTAAAAAATAAAAGTGCTTGCAGGATTCTTTAGGTAAACAAAATGAGAAAAATAAAAAAATCAAACAGTATTACATATAAATTCAGACAGTATAAATTCTGCTTTAAAGGTTCACATTCTATTGTATGTAAGCCATTTGTTAATTTTTCAATCTCAAGTGGTTAATAAAAGAAAATGCACTGTCCCTGTAACATCCAACATCATAACACTATATTTTCTGCAGTCTTAAAAAAGTAAATACATCTACCTATATCAGTGAAAATTAAAAGTGCTTCCAAGATTTCTAAAGAAAATATTAAACAAATGTAAGAAAAATACGTACAGTATATATTGATAGTGAACATTTTCAGATCTTAAACTTGGATTGCATATGTTATTACATTTTGTATGTATGTCAGTGCTTATTTTTTAATGTCAAGGTTTTCGTGGAGGAAGATGAGCTGGTCAACATGCCCAGCTTTCAGAACACTTCCCGGTGGTAACAATCTCTTAAGGTGGAGCTGAGAGATTCCAGTACCTTCATTTTTACCTCCTCATACAACTTGGGCACAGCGATGTCAGTGATGTGTTGTCAGGTGGGCATGATGTAACGAGGCTCCGTTGTATTCACCATATTTCGGAAGGCTTTGTTCTCTACAACACTCAGAGGGCGCATATCTTTACAAATCAAGTAGAGTATTGACTGAGTTATTTTGTTTGCATGAGTTGAGGTCTGTTTGCTAACTTCAGTGTGTGAACTTGTTCCATAGGGAGTTGAAAGGGACCCACTTTTTTAATGCTTGCCAATTGCTGCTCCTTTAACTGTACATCAGAATGGTGTCTTGCGAAGTGCTCTCAAATTTGTTGTGTTCCCCAAATATTTAATTTTGGCATTTCACAATTTACAGATGGCATGGCTCTTGTCCTTAGTGCCTTCTTTATTGTGAAAGCCAAAATGAGCCCACACTTCCGCTTTGTACGCCACTGGAACTGGTCTAACTCCTCTAGATTCAGCCATTTGTTGTTGTGTTACTAGTCAGCTCGGTTTGTTACTGCACGATCCACGTTGTCTGCCAGATCCACACTCCTGAGTATTGAAAGCCTACGTACGTCAACCCTTATGCTATTTCCTGTCTCAATTTATGTTGTTATGTTAGCTGCTATCTTGCGATGTTTGAAACGCAAAATGAACTGTGTGCCTTCAATCTTTAAATGTAAACTAGTAATTAAAAATCAATACTATGTTTTTGAGAATTGATGCACTATCAAAAAAAATAATATTGCAATACTTAAGTGTATCGATATTTTTTTACACCCCTAATAAATATGTATTCTGTATGTATATATGTATATGTTTATATATATATCTATATATATGTATATGTATATATGCATATGAATACGTATACTATATATACTGTACTCACATTGTGCTTTTAAGGAGTATGTGAATGGCAACAGGGTCTCTAAACACATTAAAGTCAAATGAATAAAATGATGTGGCAAGTATTTCTCTAGACATTTTTAGAGATGTAAATTTCTAAAGTATGCAAACCCTGGACAACTGATAAACACATTCAAATATACAATTTAAATATTCCGAAACGAAGTACAGATATTACAGCTAGATCAGCATTATTCTATCTGTGCTAAAACCTAAAAACCTTCCATGACTCACTGTGAGCTATTCCAGTGGATGGTACTGACACTGTTCAGTGGGAGGTTGTTACACAGAGCTCATGAAGAGAGAAAAGGACACTTGGGAATCATTACCAGTAGCTCATATTACAAAGTAAGTTAACAGCAAAGCCCATTTCCTTTAGACCATTCAAAAACAGAAAGGAGTGTAACGTCTACCTGACTTTTAAATAATGAATATGGATTGAGGAGTAAGACTGAATAATGGGGGGAGGGGATTAACAGCAGGAGGCAGAACCTTAAGCAGTTGAAAGGTATCAAGCTGAGAAAATGCTATCCCCAAAATAAGTGCCCTCAGGCAGGGTTCTTGGTGAAGGTAAGGCAAAGTAGGCTCATCTAGCCAGAGAAAGGCAACCCTAGAACAAAAGACTCTGGACACTGACCGTTACTAAAGTTTTAGAGGTGATAAGTAGGGGCAGAAACTTTATATTGTGCAGACAGATGCAACACCTAAATGATAGTAGGTAACACTAGAAAGCTTTTTCTTGTTGACCTTTATTCTCATATGTTTCTTATTAATTAAAAAAAAAAACAACACTAGTTCAATTGTACTTTATAATTTGACTTGATTAGTAAAGCTGTGTTAATCCTGTCAAGGGGTGGAGGGGTTTGAGGCAACCTTTAACTAAAATATTTTGGAAGACCTGCACATAATTAGGATAGGATATAGCGGGTTGGATAATGGATGGATGGATGCCGTATTTAGAAAGAAAATAAAATCTTACTGAAGATGATGAACAAATAAATCATTAATTCAGTATATAGTTGCATGGACATCGAGAAATTACTCATCTGATCCATTATTTGATGCTTTGTGCTAGACAAAAATGAGCTGCAAGTCAGTTGGAAAATCTATAAAACACAAAGTAATGTTTGAAGTAATAAAAGGCTCAGCATGTCCTAATTAAGAAAAAAGATGATTACAAAAATTGCATTCTGTAGGGAGAGTAGAGTTTGTAGCACATAAGGTGAAAGAATGGAAGCAGTGGCAACAAAAATGTTAAAAGGGAAATGATAAACACTGTGCATGACAACCATGTTTTTGATAGGATGCATATGTGAAGCTTATTATGAGAAAGACAGATGAATTTGTGCAACTGATAGAGGACTGGTGTTTACTGAGTTTACACTTGGGTTTTAATGAAACAAAGATTAAACTTTTAAGGGGATATATTATTTCTAAGCTTACCATTTCAAGCATACTTTTCTCAGTGCAAGTTCCTGTTTCTGCTATAAAGCAATTTGTTTCTGTGTTGATTTTCAGGAGGGGAAACACGGAAGACTTCATTTTTGTGTCTCTTGGAAGTCTGGTTGGTGGCACCAGCCTATTTAAAAGTTTGTACAACTTCAGTAAATAAGAAATGGGTATGATGGAAATTGTATTAATTGCAAAACACATCTGAATATTGGTCACCAGATCGAATGATAGGTGCCTCACAGCACAACAGCTTATTAGTTATACCTCATCAGCATAATTTAAAGAAAAAACATTTTTATGTAGCTTTATTCAAAGTACACTGGCTCATACCACTACAGAGTCTGGCAAATGAAAAGCCATCAATGACTCTATAAAGCTTAAAAATTAACAGACTTGGATTGACGGCCTTTGCATCATTTTACATTTTATCATTGCTTCAATTACATTACAATTATGACAAGGAATACCCAAGATAAGTATAATTTTTAGGCAAATGTATAGTACATTGCCAGGTTTCAGTCCTTAAAAATTATAATGTTGTGTCATAGTTGAAGTATAAAGTAACTGGGTGGGATATTGGGACAATTAAGCAATTAGAAACATGTTTGACTAACAGAATGATCTCCTGTTATTTGTAAAATGTTATGTGTTCTTTAAGTAACTAAATAATATTTGTCTTACCAACGTTCTTGAATAAAGCCATTATCAACCAACAACCCAATGCACACCTTCCAAGCTTCTCCTTCTCTTATGTACAAATCAGATAAGCACTTTAGTCTATCCTCATCAGTCCTGACCAGCTCTGCTGAACTGTTATAGGTGCCCACACATGTTAGTTAAAACTGACTACAAATTATTAAAATGTTGAGTTTTTGATCACATCTCAAAACCAAACATCATAAAGCATATTAGGACTAAAAAAGTCAAATGTTGCTTTCATTTAAAATGGAAATCATTTGCTCCCTTTTTGGAGTCTCTGGAGGGGGTGCTAGAGGGCATACCTTCTGGGGATTCCCTCGTTTTGCTGGGAGACTTCAATGCCCACGTGGGCAATAACAGTGAGACCTGGAAGGGCGTGATTGGGAGGAATGGCCCCCCCGATCTGAACCCGAGCGGTGTTTTGTTATTGGACTTCTGTGCTCGCCACGGATTGTCCATAATGAACACCATGTTCAAGCATAAGGGTGTTCATATGTGCACTTGGCACCAGGACACCCTAGGCCTCAGTTCGATGATCGACTTTGTGGTCGTGTCGCCGGACTTGCGCCATATGTCTTGGACACTCGGGTGAAGAGAGGGGCGGAGCTGTCAACTGATCACCACCTGGTGGTGAGTTGGCTTCGAAGGTGGGGGAAGATGCCGGTCAGACCTGGTAGGCCCAAACGTGTTGTGAGGGTCTGCTGGGAACGGCTGGCAGAGTCCCCTGTCAGAAGTAGCTTCAACTCCCACCTTCGGCAGAACTTCAACCACGTCCCGAGGGAGGTGGGGACATTGAGTCCGAATGGGCCATGTTCCGTGCCTCTATTGTTGAGGTGGCTGACCGGAGCTGTGGCCGTAAGGTGGTCGGTGCCTGTCGTGGCGGCAATTCCCAAACCCGTTGGTGGACACCGGCAATGAGGGATGCCGTCAAGCTGAAGAAGGAGTCCTACAGGATCTTTTTATCCTGTGGGTCTCTGGAGGCAGCTGATAGGTACCGCAGGCCAAGCGGAATGTGGCGTCGGTTGTTGCTGAGGCAAAAACTCGGGCATGGGAGGAGTTTGGAGAGGCCATGGAGAATGACTTTCGGACGGCTTCGAGGAGATTCTGGTCCACCGTTCGGCATCTCAGGAGGGGGAAGCAGTGCAGTGTCAATACTGTATATGGTGGGGATGGTGCGCTGCTGCATCCTTGACTCGGGATGTTGTTGGTCGGTGGGGGAGTACTTCGAAGACCTCCTCAATCCCACTAACATGCCTTCCAATGAGGAAGCAGAGCCTGGGGACTCTGAGGTGGGCTCTCCCATCTCTGGGACTGAAGTCACCGAGGTGGTCAAAAAACTCCTTGGTGGCAGGGCCCCGGGTGGATGAGATATGCCCGGAGTTCATTAAGGCTCTGGATGTTGTAGGAATGTCTTGGTTGACACGCCTCTGCAACATCGCATGGACATCGGGACAGTGCCTCTGGATTGGCAGACCGGGGTGGTTAGTCCCCTCTTTAAAAAGGGGGACCGGAGGGTGTGTTCCAACTATAGAGGGATCACACTCCTCAGCCTCCCTGGAAAAGTCTATTCGGGGTTCTGGAGAGGAGGGTCCGTCGGATAGTCGAACCTCGGATTCAGGAGGAACAGTGTGGTTTTCATCCTGGTCAGTGGACCAGCTCTTCACCCTTAGCAGAGTTTCCTGGAGGGTGCATGGGAGTTTGCCCAACCAGCCTACATGTGTTTTGTGGACTTGGAAAAGGCGTTCGACCGTGTCCCTCGGGAATCCTGTGGGGGTGCTCGGGAGTATGGGGTACCGGACCCCCTGATAAGAGCTGTTCGGTCCCTGTACAACCGGTGTCAGAGCTTGGTCCGCATTGCGGCAGTAAGTCGAGCCCGTTTCCAGTGAGAGTTGGACTCGCCAGGGCTGCCCTTTGTCACCGATTCTGTTCATAACTT